>NC_140184.1:43452862-43510362 GCF_963971535.1 Notolepis coatsorum | reverse complement strand
AGTATTGAACAATCCCTTTTTTGTACGAGAGCCTGTTTTGTGTTTTTGACCATGGACTGTTATACGACTAATCTAATTGCCCATCGGTCTATATTTGCTCTAATTAAATAAATATATTTTATTGATTGAAATTGTGCTTGTGTGGACAATTTAATTTGTTTGTTTTTGAACCGTGACAAGTCTGAACACCACCAGGCTCGTCATAGTGTGTAAACAGTGAATTAGTCCAGCCCTCCTTTCTGCAAACGACAGTTAAATATCATGTCAGCTGCTGTGTGTCAGGGCACTCAGCGTTTGAAATATCACAACCTGTTTTTTTTTTTTTCTATGAATCAATCATTTGCTCCCGCTTCATGTATTCTGCAGTGTGTCACGAAAATAACTCCTTTGGGGCAACAAAAGTCACGGTCATCATAGAGCTAATTAGCAAGCTAGTTGGGGATGGAGGCAAACAATGTTAACTCATTCAGCGCCAGCGATTATCCCCATCCCTGTAGTCAATGGGCCACGCTTTAAAATATAGGCATTTTCACTGTGTGTCACAATGTTTGCAGAGCAATATCTATATTCTATATTATAGCTATGGAGACAATACTATGTCTCATTTTACAGTCACTATCTCTCGTCCAACATGGAATTTGTTCATGTATACGTTGCGTGTTATCCCGTGGTGAATATTGTATAGTTTCAGAGTGATCCGGGCTAATTCCTGGAAGCTGAGTCATGAGCGCTATGTGAATTTAGCTAAAGTCGCGTTGCTCGTCTGGACACGATACTATTTCCAAATAAAAAAAAATTTAATGCTCCGATCGCCAGCAACAGCATATGTTTTGAATACTACATACGTTGATCGTTGCAATCAGGGGCGTAATTAACACATTGGGTGCCATGCAGTATGCCCATAATATACCACTCTCTGCCAGTGCTGTAACCCTATGGAGTGGCTGATGGGTGAGTGGAACTTTTTAAATATTATAGCTATATCGACATTACTATGGCCCATTCAACATCGGGTATCTATCGTTCCGGATGTGGGAACGTTATATTTTTCCATTCATACATTGTCGTGTTAGTACCGTGAGTGAGTTAAGTCTTGGTGTTATGGTAGACTCAGACCTAAGCTTTAAATCACAATCAACAAGTTGACAAAAACATAATTCTTCCACCTTAGAATAGGGTGACCAAACGTCCTCTTTTGCCCGGACATGTCCTCTTTTCACGCCCTGTCCGAGGTGTCCGGGGGGGGGGGGGTTTATAAATGCATGGATATATCCGGGTTTCATTGTTTTTCAGTTTCAGTTTCTGTTTCACGGCCCTTTGCGAGCATCTGAAGGCTCGGGACTGCATTTTTCGCCGAACATGTAAATTACAGAATTAAAGCGCCATTCGTTGCCGTTCGAATGCCATCTGAATCGCCAAAATCCGTGCCTCAATTCTCGAGTTACATGCCGATATATCAGGCGTGCGATTTTTTACGCGGCGTGCCAGATTATCAAGCACCCCGCACTCCCGGAGAAGCATGCAGCTGCAGAGCCGCAGAGCCAGCGGCGCTCTCAGGGCCGCGCTCTGACGGCTGCGCTGTGAGGGCCGCTCAGCAGCGCCACCCACCCAATGGCTGAATTGCCAATGGCTGAATTGGAGTATTGCACTGTGCGGGCACAGCTGTGAGATCCGCGTGAGGCCAGATGATGTACATACTGTATGAGTAAATTAACTATACTTTTGCTCACACAATATCTTGAATGAATGCGTTTATTTATTTTGAACATAAATTGAAAATAAATAATAATAAAAAACAAGTAATAAACAAAACACAAACAAGCAGGAGTATAGGATGAAGTGTAAACGTATGTATTCCTACCCTCTTGATTGATTGATTGATTGATTGATTGATTGATTGATTGAAAACTTTATTAACAGATTGCAGAATGGGTAAGGCGCGACAACACACGTAAGACTTCAGGCTATGGATTTGCGGTGTTTTCCAGCTTATTCAAAAAATATATATATATTATTTTGGAATATTGCAACTACTACACAAAAACGTTCAACTCATGTTCAGCCGTATGTTACTCATTAGCACTAAAAGTGATTTTTATTTATTGTGTACGAAACTTCAGAATGTTATCTTTCAAAAGAGACCAGGCTTATGCATGTGCTATAAGCATAAAGTATAAAGATAAGCTTTGCAAAAAAAGTATGCAGTCCTCAAGTTAAAGTAAAAAAATTGCCACTTTTCTGGGCGTATGTTAGGTGGTTACATTTGGGATATTTCAACCACTGCAGAAAAATGTGAGTACACAAGTTCACGTTCAACTCAAGTTCAGACCTATATGCTACTCTATTTCATTAGCACTAAGTGATTTTCCTTTTTTGCATTAGTAACTTCAGAATGTTATCTTTCAAAAGAGACCAGGCTTATGCATGTGCTAAGCATAACGTATAAAGTTAAGCTTTGCAAAAAAAGAATGCAGTCCTCAAGTTCAAGTAAAAAAAAAAAAAGCCCGCTTTTCTGGGTGCATGTTAAGAGGTTAAAACAATAAAGGCATCTTTGAGTAAACTTTGAGTAGAGATTCAAGATTCAAGAGGTTTATTCATCACATACAGTACAGTACATACACAAGACATAGTGAAATGAAGGTGGCCATGGCTGCTTCGATTGTGCAAAGTATCATTAAGTATCTCGAGGCTGGGGCCAGCATGTCCTCTTTTTTGGAAATCTAAATATGGTCACCCTACCTTAGAAACATAGCTAAAGTACGGCCATTTATAAATCAAAAGTACGCTGAAAACCAGATCCATGCCTTTATCTCAAGCCGACTCGACTACTGTAATTACCGGCCTCCCGAAAAAATACGATGATAACTATTTTATTGCAATGCACTATTGCATTATTTTATTCTATTTTACTAACTATTTTATTGCACTGCACTATTTTACTTTGTATCAGTGATAATCAAATCGTAAACAAAGATGCATATTAACACTTTCAGCGCCAGATGGCGCTGTTTACTGTTACTGTTGAAAGGCCAGCGCCTTTTAACATGGGGATACGTGGCTGTGTTTGCAGGCCTAAAGCTATATTATATATTATAGCTATGGATCTAATAATATAGTCGATTGTCATTGAGTTTCTTCCAGTCAAGATGCAAAAAACAGATAATTTTTCCATCCATACATTTCCGTTTTATACCGTCGTGAATATGAGTGTAGTTTCAGGGTGGTCTGGTTTCATTTCCAAAATGAAAACATCGTTTCAAATGGAGTGCAATAGCGGCCGCAAGGTGTTAGGCGGCGGTATTGGACTTTTGAGATCTCAGACCCATCCCCAGTGATAACACAGGCTGCCGGCATGTCTTTATGAATGGGAATATCAAATAAAAGAAACAACGATGAAAACCAGACTATACTCTGGTTTTCGGGGGTCCTGGCGCTCAACGTTCGGCGAGTTAACCCTAGATCTTAGATCCTAATATGAAAAACGATGTGATTTAATGTTCTATGTCTTACCTTGACTTTGTCTATTTTACTGCTATCTATTTTATGCTTTATGTCTGCACTTTATGCATTGCTCTTGATCTGCCAATGTTGTGCTCATTTTATGCCTGTCTTTTTGTACTGCTGTGAAGCACTTTGAGCTGCAATTCTTGTATGAAAGGTGCTATACAAACAGTGTATTATTATTATTATTATTATTATTATTATTATTATTATTATTATTATTATTATTATTATTATTATTATTATTATTATTATTATTATTATTATTATTTATTATTATTATTATTATTATTATTATTATTATTATTATTATTATTATTATTATTATTATTATTATTATTATTATTATTATTATTATTATTATTATTATTATTATTATTATTATGCGTTTTGTCCGCTTTAAGGTGGTGGTATAAGTTAAAGGTTGTGGTGTCGAAGTAAAAAAAATCCATGCCCGCTAGTGCGGGCACCTATCTGGGCTAAGCCCCGGATCTCCTACAATCCTAAATCCGCCCTGGCTGGGTTATAGGCCCGACGCATATTATACATTATCGATTGCCGTTTCGTCCCTATACACGCTATATTAAAGATTTCAAATGCATATGATCGCTATACATTATGCTCCATCATGCATGAAGGAAAGGGGGGGGGGGTCTTGTATGATTCCTTGATTGTCACTAACGGCTTTCTTTAGTAAGACACCATAGGTTGATCGGACAGATTGCAATGAAGTAGATGGACAATCGAGCTGTAAATAACGTTAGATTCCTCTTACCTGTGGCAGATGCGTCTGGAGAAAAGAAATTCCAATTATTTGACGTCGATCTGCTAGATCAATTTTCCGTTTGTATGACGCAATAAACGCCGAAAGCATATTGATTCTTGTGTCTCGAAAGCGATCCAATGCACTCAAGGTGTGCATATTGATCCACGTTACAAGATATCTCTGGCGGAGCTTTTTCCCCGATGCACCGAGCGCCACTTCCGTTTTTAGAGTGGAGTGTAACTCGCCCGAAATCCACCAGGTGGCGGTATTGAGGCGTTGCAATATCAGACAGGGTCCAGCTGGCTCCCGGAGGCTTCCTGGATGAATTATGAATGCCAATAGCGAATAAAATAAATAACGATCATAAAAACTAGTTTACTCGTCATTGGCAATTAATGTGTTAACGGGGGGGGGGACACTGGGGACATGTCCCCTGCATGTTTTCAGAAGGCAGTTATTGTCCCCTGCACTTTTTTACCGTCCAAAACAATGTAATGCGATAATAAACGGAGACGCGACGTGGCACTAGGACCACACGGAAAACGGCTGCTTGTTCCGTCTCTGAGCTCAGGTCTCTGACGACCTGAACTATTGTTATGTAAAGACAAGTAGCCAGGTGAGTACTTGGCGAGGGACGAGTCGCATTTTTGTGTGCACGCGCCAAGTACCGACCTGGCTACTTGTCTTTGCATAACAATAGCTCAGGTCGTCAGGTGTGTTCAAATACATAGGACGGAACACACAGAGCTCCCTGCCCCCTCCCCTCAAAGTTTGGTGGTGTGAACGATGGTCTGTGTGATTGCCATGAAATGCAACAGCATTGCTTGGTGTCTGTGAAATATCTGTCTATGACCTCGTTGTATTTAAAAGCCTCTAGGCCAGTGGTCACCAACCTTTTTAAGCCCAAGATCACTTATTTTTTTTGGTGAAGGCAAGATCTACCTATTGAAGAGTTGAGAGAAAAATACAGCCAAGATTGTACTTTAGACTAAATTACTTTTATTTGCCTGTATTCTAATTACATGCAATGCTTTGGTCCAACATTAAAAACGTCAAAGTAGAACTGTAATATGTACTTTCTCAGTCAGTGCTGCTAAGTGCAGTCATCTTATGCAGCATAACTTTTTTTTTATCCACTTTTTCTCCCATTTTCTATTTTTCTCCCATCCCAATTTCGTATCGTCCAATTCAACCCTCCCCTATCTCGAACCGAACGCTGTTTCATGCCTCCCACAAGCCGGCTATAATGTGGACGTGTAAGCCATACATTGCACGAGTCCCCTCCGGTACTCGAGGTAGCAGCCGTCGCATCTTTTCACCTGCACAGCGCAATCTTTCAGCGTCAGGGGTCTGCGCTTTGGAGGGACGCCGCCCCCGTCGCTTCCTGATTCTACTGCGCAGGCGCACCAACCGACCTGTAGGAGTCACTGTCCACAACGTCCGATCCCCACCTATCAGTTTCCCACCCCCTAATACTGCCAAATGTATTAGTACGAACGACCAGCCAAACTGAAAGCAATGTGGAGAGCTGGGCTCGAACCCAGCGTCTCCAGCATTGGAGGTGAGCGCCTTGCCCACTGCACCACCTAGCCGCCCTGCAGCATCACTTTTCACATCAAAACAAAAGTAGAACTGTAATGTGGACTTTCTCATATTATTAACATTGACAAACATATTTACAATTAGCATTTTATAAAGTAGAACTGTAATGTGTACTTTCTCAGTCAGTCCTAAGTGCAGTCATCTTATGCAGCATCACTTTTCACATCAAAACAAAAGTAGAACTGTAATGTGGACTCTCATATTATTAACATTATAAAATGCTAATTGTAAATATGTTTGTCAAAGTAGAACTGTAATATGTACTTTCTCAGTCAGTCCTAAGTGCAGTCATCTTATGCAGCATCACTTTTCACATCAAAACAAAAGTAGAACTGTAATGTGGACTCTCAGGGAAAGATTTAAAAAAAAATATTATTTTTTTCAGGGAAAGATCTACAGGGAAAGTCTCAAAGATCGACCAGTCGATCGCGATCGACGGGTTGGTGACCACTGCTCTAGGCTGTTGTTTTATACATACAGTATGTTGTCTACTTGACCCTCAAAGTGCACCAGATTGATGCATCTAAAATTCTAAATGTTCAACATTTTCGCCGGACCACGCCCATTAAAACACAGTGCAACTAGGTATGAAATCACCAACGCACCACTGACCACGCCCCCAAATGTGTCCCCTCCACCATTGAAAACAAAATTACCCCCTTGGTTGGGATCGATGTGAAATCATTGTAGGATCAAAGTACGATTAACGTCATATAATCCTTACCTTTGCTAGAAGGTATCCCAAAATGAATATTCCAATTGTCTGATCGTGATTTCCAGTATTGATGTCCATCGGGTCCCTGACATGAAATGGCACAAAATATGCATCAAGTGTGCTGGACGCGTTCCAAGTTGCTCGAATGAACCATTTCACTTGTCCGGGTCCAAATTCTCCGCCCAGATCATATAAAATGTAACACACAGTGTGAAATAAGGGTGCAAAGGGTAGGCGATACTGCTATCCTGATTTGGCCAGCATTGCACTCTCGGGGTCTCAATAATAATAATAATATATTAAATTTATAACGCACCCTACATTCCTGAGAGTCTCAGAGTGCTACAGAGTTAAAAAGAATAAAATACAAATGGATATATGTAACGGATGGTATCGTGAAGCGCAGTCAAGAACGGCTGGGGTGAGTAGCGGTGCTATGGGTTAAACTCACTCTCACATCCTCAAAAGACGCATAGACCCAGCACTTAGAAGTGAATTCACCTCTTGGTATAGTGGTCTGTGTTGCTGCCTGCGGTGTGGGAGACCGGGGTTCGACTCCCACTTGGGGCATCGAAGTTTGAGGTGACGTTGTCACAACCGTTACATATATAAGAATGAAGAACACATAGCAGAACAACATACAAGCCCAGGGCTAGGTCACGGAGTCCGACGTCGGAATGGAGACAGTCCAGGAGGATAACATGATCAACCGTGTCAAAGGCAGCCGATAGGTCGAGAAGGACCAGAATGGATGGGGTTCCAGCATCCGCCGCCATCAGAAGGTCGTTGGTGACCCTGACCAGGGCGGTCTCTGTGCTGTGCGCAGAGCGGAACCCAGGCTGGAACTTCTCGAAGATGTTGTTGTCTCTGAGGTGTACTTGGAGCTGCACCGCAACTACCTTCTCCAGCACCTTGTAGGAATGGGAGATTGGAGATGGGCCGGTAGCTGACGAGGGCCTCTGGGTCCAGGGTGGATTTCTTCAGGAAAGGGGTGATGATGGCAGTTTTGAGAGCAGGCGGAACGTGGCCAGCCTGCAGGCAGAGGTTGATGGTGCTGGTCATTAGAGGACCAATAGTGCAGATGTTGGCTTTCACCAGGGCTGTAGGGAGGGGATCCAGGGCACACGTAGATGACTTCATCCTCCAGATGATGGCCTCAAGCTCACGCTGCTTGGTGTCATTGAAACAGCATAGGAGCTGGGAGACTTCAGGCTGTGGGGCAGCAGGTGGAGCAGGTGAAGAAGAGGAGCCGGGGAGGAGAGAGCGGATGCCCTCAACTTTGGCTGTGAAAAATGACATGAAGTCATTACACCGCTTCTCAGTGGTCTCTCTGTGTGCCTGGGTTTGGGGTTTGAGGAGGTGGTGTATGGTGGAAAAAAGCTGTTTCGAATTGCCGGGGCTATTGTTAATGATGTTGGAATAGAACCGTGACCGAGCATCCTTAAGGGCTTTGGAGTAGGCCTTTTGGTGCTCTCTGTAGGCCTCTCTGTGCACGGTGAGTCCCGACATAGTGAGGCGTCGCTCAAGGACACGGCCAGCCACCTTCATCTCCCTCAGCTCGCTGGTGAACCAGGGGGGAGAACGTGACCATCTTAGATTTCACAGGGGCGTGAACATCCAGGAGGCCACTCAGGGCTTTGTTGTAATAGCCTACTGAGTCACTGGCTGAGGAGAGGGCAGGAGGGGTGAGATGTTGGAGATCCAAGGCCAGAGCGTCCAGGTTGATGTTTTTTATGTTTCTGAAGCAGATCTGGCGCTTGGGCTTTGAATGGGGGGGGGGGGGGGGGGGGGGGGGGGCAGCATCTCCATGGAAACGGCCATGTGATCCGACATGCCTGGGTCGTATACACATAGGTTGTTAATAGGGGCAGCAGGGGCAGAAATAACAAGGTCAAGTGTGTGCCCCCTCTCATGTGTGGGGACGTGCACGTGCTGTGTCAGGTTGACACTGTCCAGCATTTGTAAAAACTCTGATGCAGAGTGACAGGAGGGGATGTCAACATGAATGTTAATGTCACAGAGAATTACCATGTTTGCAGATGTAGTACAGAGAGTGGTTAGGAGGTCATGCATTTCGGGGAATAAATGCTGGGTTTGGTTTAGGTGGCCGGTAGATGACCAATATGGTCATGGGGAAGGGGGGTTTGCACCTTGCAGAAAGACATTCGAATGAGGAGAGCTGGGGCAGGGGGAGGGGGGTCAGCTCTATTTCACCTCGATGTAGAATGGCCACACCACCGCCACGACGCCCAGTACTGTGGGCTTTCTCTAGGTAGGTGTAACCGGGGGACAGGCTTCATTAAGGACAGAGTAGGTCCCTGGCTGATGCCAAGTCTCACAAAGACACATCACGTCTATCCCTCTGTCCAGAATGTGCTCATGGATGGAGCAGGAATTTGATGTAAGGATCAAACGTTTAAAAGTTCTAATTTAACAGTGGACGGCGTTGTGTGTTTAAGGAGGGGCCGTAGAACACTGGAATCCACTCCGTGTTTTCTGGGCAACCTGGTGCTTCTGGAACTCGCAACGTTCCCAGAGCTACAAGGTTGCAGAGAGGGAGCACTCTGATGACGTCATAGCACTGCGACAGTGGGGATCGACTGACCAAGCCGTGGGAGTCCATGCTGCTGTTTCTGTGTGTAAACAACTTTCTTCTGGGAACTCCTGTGGATGTACCAGGGCCGGGGAACGAGTTTCAGTTGTTTGATGGTTGGAAGGCAGGTTGGAATATTTGTGCAGTTGAGTCTCAGCAGCTGCGAGGTGGAATACTGCCGCATTCCGACGGAGGAAGATCCGATCATGACGCTAGCTTCTAGCCATGAAGCACTCCAGGGACGTGCACATGACTTTAGAGGGGCAGGTGCTCAAAGGCTGAAAAGGGCACTACACTTGTGTGTATATATTAACCAAGCGCGCGTTTATATATATATAAAAGGGGCCCCCTTTTTATACTTTTTGGGGGTTTTTGGTGATCAAATATTGAATATTGAACTAATAAGCAGTGCAGGAGCTCACTTATCCTTGAAAGACACTTTTATCACTGATTTAAAAGGCCCATACATCTCCATAAATGTTCAGGGGGGAGGGAATAAGTGCTTACCCTACAGACCCCAAGAAGTGCTGTATATTCTGTATTGTTTAATATAAATGCATTTTTTATTCCAATCCCGATTTGTATTTGAGATTCCCAAATCCCATCGGACTTGACTTCTTCGTGTCCCTCAATGAGTGTAATACCAGCATTCAACTGTATGCGCCACAGCGGTTTCTATCATCATCATCATCATCACCACCCACGCTATGCATAAAATATATAGGTCCGCGGAGAGGCACGTGAGGAGGCCGTGCAAACTGCAATGGAATATGGGGCATCTCTCTCTCTTTACCTAATATTTTGATTCTATCCTGAAATTTTTCAGTTGGAAGGGCAGTCTATATGCGTAAAAAAGGGCACTTTTTTGATGAGGCTCAAAAAGGCAGGTGCTCAAGCACCCTTGGCCTCTATGTGTGCACGTGCCTGAAGCACTCATACGGAGGTGGAAAGGCTGTGGCAGGTGATAGGAAGATCCACAGCATAGCAGGGGGGATGCCACTTGAAAATTCTGCGAGAGCACCAGGACGATGGTCGGTGTAGAAAAAGAAGAAGCACGTCGCTCACGTCAGCAGGTAGGCAAACCACTCTGGCACCGAAGCAGTTAGCTGAGTGCCATTGAGGACTGATGTTGATGTTGTTGATGTTGTTGGTACACAGAGCTAGAGTGCTAGTAGCCACCCAAATGATGGGAATGGATGTCCGGGGGAGAAACGGGAGTGGAACGGGTCGTCAGGAGGGAAAGTTGTTGTTGTTATGCTGTAGTTGTTAGCCAGGAGCTAGTTGTTTTTAGTCCGTTGGAGACGAAAACAGTAAACAAAAATGTATCCGTGTAAAGATCCATATAAAAATCCCAAAAAGGTTCAAACATAAACACAATCTAAAGTTCTCAAAGTTATTCATCTAAAAAAAGTTGACTTTATATATAAATAAGACGTTAAATCAGACGGAGAAGCGGCGAACAAACAACGCCTGCGTCCTCTCTCGTCGGTTGCTAGGTGATGCAGAATGATCAGATTTGATCAGAATGAGTTCCAATGGTAACTCTGAGGTCCATGAGAGTGTATAGAATATTAAAATCGAAAAAAAAAAGAAAAAACTAGAAAAACCAGAGAAATCTCAGGGTTGGCGCAGAAAGTGTTAATCATAATCACATAATAATTGTGTATCCATTCAGTGTTGTTGTTTTGATAACTCCAGGTACCAAGGTGGTAGCTTGCTGTAGCTATGGTTTGTGTGACCCGTGGGGTGGACTATACTGCACCAAACATCCTTACATCCTGAAAACGACCTGAGGGGGCTGTGAGTTTGCAGGAAAACAATACCACTACGACAAGTGTAGTGTCCCCAGGTGTGTGAAGTTTATGGAATGTTCAGGTCTCTGTCATTAGACACCAAGATGTCATTACTATGCAACATGAACACACTGTTGGAACCTTTAGTTGCTTGCCAGAGGAAACCTGGCCAATGGCCTCACATAACTTCACATGCGATTACGTTTCCTTACTGTTTCCTAGAAGCAGTAACTCGTAGGCCCTTGAGGAAAGAGATCAAAGAGCCTATATATAGTAAACCTATAATTAGAGAGTTGTTTGAGGTCATCTGCTCTGTTTGGATACCAGAAGGTCTCTTTTAGCTTTTATTTTATTTTTTTATTTTTTTTACTTCTTGATCTTTTGTTACTCGAGAACTGTGATTTTAGGTTCAACCAATGTTTTTGTCTGAGTCACATTTTGAAGCTTTACTGGTAGTTCATGCAGGACATGTGACTATCAGCTGATCAGAGATGCGCACCAATCATAATCAAACATAGCTGAAACTCTGACAGCCAGGCGGTCGATTAAGCATTAAAAAGTAATTTACATTTTCTGACTTTGAGATGCTGGATACGAGGTGAGAGACCAGATGACCTGTGCCTTCATCATACCTTCATCTTCTTCTTCCAGAACGAGACACTGCAGCACCGGCTGCCATTAAATAGCTGCTCATATACAGCACCATCAACTCAGTTTTCCCATGCTTCCCCCACCTGTTTGCTCAAAGAACTCAAAAATCACGTTCCTCATGTGAACACTGTGAACACTGAATTAACATGTCTGGGTCTATGTTTAATAAACATATTATGTGACTCCACTGTCAGTCACACCTTTTCTCCTCCTATTCCTTGGGTTGAGATGACAATTGAGTTGGTTGTCATGAACCTTCATATATACGGTGCAGAAAACACCAAAACACCACCCAATGCACTGTTCCTCTTCTACCCGTCTGTTGGTACAGAAATTCCTTTTGTGTCAGAACAACAATGAATTTTTTTTTATTGTACAACATAAACTAAACAACCAACATTATTCATTTTGATGTGGGGCACAGTCTTCAAGTCAAGGTTATTTCGTATTGCACAGCCCTTTTACATTGCACTGTCCATTTTCATCAGGCAACACCACCAGGACCACACGTCCATGCCCCCTGGCTGCCCTCAGGCGGAGACTACAAATTCAAGCTGAACCAGTTTGTAGATCTTCCAGCATCAGGCGTGATCTTTCCATGTCGGGGTGCCAGAAGAACAACAGATTTAGCAACTGCGTCTCAAGACACACAGAGAGACATTGGCAACAATTGCAGGTGTTTTTCACACTATACAGAATACGAATTTGGATAGATGGAGATAAGGTTGTTATCCTATAACGTGTTGGTGATAAAAAAAAATATATTTTTAGTTTGAAAACAAAAGTTTTAATTGGACTCAATTGGGACTCAAACCAACAACCTTTGAATTCCCAGAGAAGGTGACTTACTGATTGCACCACTAGGGAGACATGGCTTTCCACACACCCTCTTACAACTTGAGGCAATGACATCACCTTTGACAGACTGGGGTATGTGTCTGTTTAAACTTAAGAAATTCACAACAATTAAGGTTTTGGTGATACAATTCTGAAATATATCACAGAAACCTCTGCTGATATCAGGTGTATTGTCAAATTGTCAATTGTCAATATATTGTTGAAGTTTGGTGACATTTGGTGAAATTGAAAAGGTTGTGCATACAGTACTAATTACAGTAAGACACTGAGGGCTAGATCCACAAAGAATTGATTGCACGGTGCTAGTTGCACCCTTACTTACAATTCATTATGAATAAAAAATGGGGGACCATGATGTAAACAAGACGAAAGTCTTTCTCTGGTCTGCATCCCTTAACGAGCCGTACTGTATTGTACCCATTCTGCAATCTGTTAATACAATTTTCATTCAATCAATCAATCAATCTGCGTCAATCTGAACACACGAGAGAGAGAGAGAGAGAGAGAGAGAGAGAGAGAGAGAGAGAGAGAGAGAGAGAGAGAGAGAGAGAGAGAGAGAGCGAGAGAGAGCGAGAGAGAGAGAGAGCGAGAGAGAGCGAGAGAGAGCGAGAGCGAGAGAGAGAGAGAGAGAGAGAGAGAGAGAGAGAGAGAGAGAGAGAGAGAGAGAGAGAGAGAGAAGGGGGTGAGAGATATGAGGAAGGGGCAAGAGAGAAAGAGAGCTGGGAGAGTGTGTGTGTGTGAGAGAGAGAGAGAGAGAGAGAGAGAGAGAGAGAGAGAGAGAGAGAGAGAGAGAGAGAGAGAGAGAGAGGGGGGGGGGGGCGGGGGGGGAGTCCGCAGCCCTTGTGTGGGTGAATGTAACAAGTTCCTAACGTTTTCTTTCCCCTATGATTTCATGCACACTTTATTCATTGTTTTAAATTATTATTTTCTTTTAAGTTATTTTGTGCATCACTCTGTTTTGAATTTGATGCAAATTTGCAATGCATGAGGGTCATCCTTTTGGCTGCATAAAGCAAGGATTTGTTGACTCTCATGTTGATAAGAGTATTAAAACTTGAAAAATATCCGTTTAAGGTAGATTTAGAACAGAAAATATGCAATTAATTTGCGATTAATCGCGAGTTAACTATGGACAATCATGCGATTAATCAGATTAAATATTTTAATCGATTGACAGCCTTAGTCAGGGCTGTCAGTTTATCGCGTTAATTAGATTAATTAATTACACAGCAAATTATCGCGTTATGAAAATGTACTCAAAATTTATTAAAAAGAAATATATAAAAAAAAAATTAAATGGTCCATTTGCATGTTCTTGGTATCTGATTCTAGGGACATCTATGGATCTCAGGGAATGTATTTTCAGTGTCAGAAATACTGTGTCTGTTACTAGCTCTGCGACGATTGTGCATACTTTTTGTTATTGTGTTTATTTTTTGTACGTTTTTTTTATAAAAACCACGCTGGCATGAACGAAATATGATCACCAGTCACTGATAGACTTAAACTCCGGCCTGAAAGACGGGTTTAACAACACTTTTTGCCAAAACTGGCCACCGGAGATTCGACGGGACAACAACAGCAGAGACAATGGCAGTGCGATCAAACGGAAACACAGAGGACGCAGAAGCGGAATTAGGAAAAGACTGAAAAGTTCTCCTTACCCTCAATCCTCAAACGTCCGTTCGCTGGAGAATAAGATGAACGATCTCCGTGCGAGGGTCCGCTTCGATCGAGACGTGAGAGATTGCAACATTATGTGTTTCACGGAGACATGGCTGAAGGCAACAACTCCAGATCACATCATCTCTCCGTCGGATTCCTTCTCCGTCTTCCGAGCGGACCGTACAGAAGAGTCCGGTAAGAGTATTGGAGGGGGACTATGTCTTCTGACCAACAACAACTGGGTCAATCCGAAGGAAGTAAAGATTCTTTCCCGTTCATGCTCGCCGGACCTGGAACACCTGTCCATACAATGTCGCCCGTTTTACCTCCCCCGAGAATTCACCGCCATTATCATGACGGCAGTGTACATCCCACCACAAGCAGATACCGCCAGGGCCTTGGCGGATCTACAGGGACATCTAAACAAGCAACAGATCAAGCACCCAGACGCAGCAATGATCATAGCGGGCGACTTCAACCAGGCGAATCTGAAGAAGGTAATGCCAAACTTCTTTCAGCACATCGCTTGCACTACCAGGGGAGGAAATACGCTTGATCATTGTTACACCCCATTTAAAACGGGTTACAAGGCAATACCAGCCCCTCCATTAGCCGGTTCAACAAGCACATCAGATCACGATGCCATCTTGCTTATCCCCGCCTACCGGCAGAGATCACGTGACGCTGTCGTGTCACGTGAGGTAAAGAAGTGGTCCAACCAATCAGAGGCCACACTACAGGACGCACTCGATGACGTCGACTGGGGAATGCTCCAGGCGAGCTCCAGTGACGTCAGTGAGTTCGCTGATGTTGTTGTTAGCTTTATAGCAACGCTAGCTGACGGTATTGTCCCCACGAAAAAGGTGCAGGTTTTCCCAAACCAGAAACCGTGGGTGGACAATTCCATATGAGTGGCCCTGAATGCTCGCACCACTGCTTATAACCTGGCCAGAGCGTCAGGAAATATGGATGAGTATAAGGCTACAGTCTATACTCTGTGCAAGGCCATAAAGCTTGCTAAGAGGACATACGCTGGCAAGATAGAGGCACAAATGGCCCAGAACGACACAAGAGGTTTATGGCGAGGACTACGGACGATAACTGACTACAAAGTCAGCGCCCCCTCATTAGGGAGTGCCGACGCCGCTCTCGCGGACCAACTCAACTCCTTTTACGCACGGTTCGGTGCAAACTCTCTCATTGACGGAACACAGTGTGAGAAGAGCATTTATGCGAGTGAACACCAGAAAAGCAGCTGGCCCAGATGGGATAACAGCACGGATACTTAAGTCCTGTGCTAACCAGCTAGCCCCAGTGTTCACCACCATATTTAATCTATCCCTGGCTGAGTCCGTGGTCCCTGCCTGCTTCAAGGTGTCCACTATAATCCCGGTACCAAAAAAATCCTCCCCAGCAGGTCTTAATGACTACAGACCGGTGGCACTCACCTCTGTGGTCATGAAATGTTTTGAGAGGCTGGTCAAGGATTACATTTGTGCCTCTCTCCCCAGTGATATGGACCCTTTGCAATTTGCATACAGGCCAAACAGGTCCACTGACGATGTGGTCTTTCAGGTACTACACAACACCCTCTCTCACCTAGACAGCCAGAAGGGGGGCTATGTGAGACTGTTGTTCATTGACTATAGCTCAGCGTTCAACACCATAGTCCCCACCAAACTGGTGGACAAGCTGATTGAGCTGGGTCTGAGCTCCGCTCTGAGCGCCTGGATACTGGACTTTCTGAGTGAAAGGCCTCAGGCGGTCAGGGTGGGGGGTCAGACCTCCAACACCATCACCCTGAGTATCGGGTCCCCCCAGGGCTGTGTTCTGAGCCCCCTGCTGTATTCACTCTACACACATGACTGTGTGGCCAAGTTCAGCTCCAACTCCATAGTGAAGTTTGCGGACGACACAGTGGTGGTGGGGCTGATCTCTGACAACGACGAGAAGGCCTACCGGGAGGAGGTTGATGCACTGGCACGCTGGTGTAATGACAACAGCCTGCTCCTGAACATTGGTAAAACCAAGGAGCTGATCGTGGATTTTAGGAGAACACAGCAGGACACACACACACCACTGTGGATAAACGGGGCTACCGTGGACAGGGTGAGCAGCTTTAAGTACCTGGGGGTCCACATCTCAGAAGACCTGACATGGACAACACACATAGATTCAGTCGTAAAGAAGGCGAAGCAGCGCCTCTACCACCTGAGACAGTTAAGGAAGTTCAGAGTAACGGGGAAGATACTCCAGTCCTTCTACTCCGGAACTGTAGAGAGCATCTTGACTGGAAACATCACTGCCTGGTATGGAAACAGCAAGGCACAGGACAAGAAGGCCCTACAGAGAGTGGTGCGCTCAGCTGAGCGTACTACGGGTATTGCACTACCACCCCTGCAGGTCTTATATAACAAGAGGTGCAAATACAGAGCCTGCAGAATAATGAAAGACCCTCACCACCCCAATAACAGCCTGTTCAAGCTGCTGCGGTCAGGCAAACGCCTGCGCACACCAGCAACTAGGACAGAGAGATGTCAAGTCAAGTCAAGAGTTTTATTTGTCACGGCATACAAGTATCACTGATTCTTGAGAGTTGGGACAAAACATGTCCTACATAGAAAAGTCTAATTTATATAAAAAATAAAGAAATTCATAATGAGTGATATACTCACAAAGTTACATCTAAAGGTATTGTGTATACTGATGTTATGTTTTAGCACATATATTTGTTTTTTGGGGGATATTTGTTTAAATGTATAATCTGTGGTTAGAAGCTCCCATGTTAATTATCTTGTCCTCAGCAAGGGGTTACATTATTGACCAGCCCAAAAAAGCTTGAAAGACCTCTCCACTTGTGAAAACATACATATCAAATGAAAGATAAGGGTTATACATGTATAAAACAATGCATGCCATGAAACTCAAATAATATTGCCCATAGAAATCTACCTATCAAAGTTGTGTCCTCAGTTTATGTCAACTCTGTCAGACCTTTTCATAAACCTAATTAAATCAGGCAATAGCATGGCTATCTCTATCCTTGAGGACCCCTTTTCCTTCCCCTGAATGTGGTGAATGCAACACTACCACACATGGTCTGGTAAGTTTTACACTTTTTGATATTTTAGACAAACAATGTCAATATTCCGATGGTCACAGCTGGAACATGTCAACACCGTCTCTCCGTTATTATACTTTTAAAAAAACAATAGTGGATTGAATTCAAGTGTTTCAGTGAGATTATTAAGACAGCTAGCAACTGCCAAAAAAACTAGCTAGCTGCAGTGCACAATACAGGCTTGGAGGGAAAATGTGTGCCCTTTTGTCAACTCCGTCAGACGTCAACTCCATCAGATTGTGTGTCTGACGGAGTTGACGTGTAAACTGATGGAGTTGACAAATCCATCAATAACCTCATAATATGCTATTATTATACTATTTTTGAACATGGTAAAGGATTTAAATGTTATTTCAGAGTTTTATCTGCACAGAAGTGTGCATATAATAGCATGCATCAGAGCATGGGCAGGCTGTGGTCTGCTTATTGAATAATTGTCTTACTTTCCCAGCACATGTGTTAATAAATAAATATAAATATATCACTTGTCTACGTTGATTGATTGATTGATGTAAAATATGGTGCAGTGTGTAGTTTTCACTACCAAACATCTACACTCTTGCCTCTTATAGAGCGGGGAAGGAGTTCCATGTTGCCCTTTCATATCCCAGAAGAGATACAAGACAGAAGAAAACAGTTATTCTTGTTATTATACTGTTTACTTAGATCATCAGAGCAGAGGGGCACGGTGGTAAACTGTGGATATTTGTTAGGTTTTAGTGAGTTGTTCCTTACCTTCGCGTGGGGTATGTCTGGGAGTGCTTGCATTCTTTCATTTATTTGCATTTCTTTTAAATTTGTTGTTGTGTTCTTGTTCTGTTCTTGACTTATTGTTATGTTTCTTCTTGACTTGTTTAAAGAAGACGTGTACGGCCCATGGGGACATTAACGTGTGTTGTCGGGCCTTACAAATAAATTTGATTTGATTTGATTTCATCTTAATATCTTTATAATAATTCTTAATATAGGACTGGTCCATGCGTGTCTAGATTGCTGCATCATCCTTTCTCTGACTTTCCATCCATAGTGTAATACATTATGGTATGGAGTGATCAACAGGATAATTCTTTGCTAGTCAGTTGTCACAATCTTATCAGTTGTAATTAAGGCTGTCAAAGTTAACACGGTATTAACGCGTTATCGCCCGATTCTATTAACGCCACTATTTTTTTAACTCACGATTAACTTTTAAGATTATTATTATTTTTGTATTACTAGACTTCACTCAGGTGTATTATTGATGCTCTCATTGATACTATGTTTGTTTCTGAAGTGTGTGTGTGTGTGTGTGTGTGAGATATATATAGAGAGAGAGGGGGGTGAGAGAGATGAGGAAGGGGCAAGAGAGAAAGAGAGCCGGGAGAGTGTGAGTGTGAGAGAGAGAGAGGGGGGGTGTGTGATTACTCAGCCCTTGTGTGGGTGAATGTAACAAGTTCCTAACGTTTTCTTTCCCCTATTATTTCATGCACACTTTATTCATTGTTTTAAATTATTATTTTCTTTTAAGTTATTTTGTGTGCATCACTCTGTTTTGAATTTGATGCAAATTTGCAATGCATGAGGGTCATCCTTTTGTGTTAAATGGCTGCATAAAGCAAGCATTTGTTGACTCATGTTGATAAGATTATTAAAACTTGGAACTTGAAAAATATCTGTTTAAGGTAGATAAAAAAAGATATGTTAAAAAAAATGCGATTAATTCATGATTAATCGCGAGTTAACTATGGACAATCATGCGATTAATCACGATTATATATTTTAATCCATTGACAGCACTAGTTGTAATATACCCTAGGATTATTGGAATGAATGTCTTTGAATTTTCTCCCACTGCTTCCACTGAACATGGATTTTGTCTGCACAAGCCAGTGTGAAGATGTTTGCAACATGTAGAAACTACGCACTGCAGCTTTAACGTCAATCAATCATGTTTACTAAATAGACACCTGATTTTATAGTCTTATTCTAATACATTTTCATGACTTTTGTATTATAGGAAAGCATGGCTAGACAGAAATTGTCAGTTGAGGAGCGAAGGAGAAGAAATAGAGAGTACCAATGAAAGAGAAGAGAAGAATTACACAGTGACGAAGAGAGCAAACATGTCATGCAAGAGCAGGAAAGACAAAGGTGGAAAAAGAGGGTTCAAGACAAAAAAGTAATAGAAATAGACAAGATGGGAGACAGGGCACAGAGGTATCGGAGAAAATATTGGAGAGAGGTCCAGAAAAGGTGCAGATAGAAAAGGTCCTGTGAAGGTGCGGTGCTGGAGGCAGACACCCCCCCAGATCAGGATATTCTAGATAACAATGCCAGACAGCGCAGAGAGTCTCTCAGACAGGAACAGAAACAAAGTAAAACACGAAAAAGGCATTCAAGATAAATACAAACTTTAAAAGAGAAGATTACAAATGTAACAAAGCAACAAAACAACCTGAGAAAAACAATAATGTGCTGAAAAAAGGCTACAAATACTGTACATCACCACTGGACTCTCCAGGCACGGAAACAAAGAATATGCTATCAGGAAGCAAAGTAAGGAATCAGAAAATCCAAAAGGCCCTGCTATTCCACCACATCCTCAGAAGAGAGCTGAAGACAAACAAACAAACTCCTGGCCCACGGCGCCAAAAACCAGCACTGAGTTCATCAGGCACGATTCTTAAAAAGTATCGTCTTCTTCAACAAATGAAAGACTTTGGGTTAACCTATAAGTTAATGAGAGAAAGGGAGCATCCTCAGAAAAAGCCAACATTCATACAGGGTGTAACACAGAATGTCCAGGATTTCTTCCTGAACTCTGCACGTGTGACGATGTGTGATGATGGATAGTGCTAATGATGGCTTTGTCATTATAAATTATTTCCCATATCTTTTAAAATCTTCAAAATTTTGCAATACAAAATTATGTAGGTTAGAGTTATCCTATCCCAAAAATGTACTCATATTTAAATTCCCCATTAAGAAATGCATCATTTAGACACCTTGCATGTTAGGATTTCCTTCAGATTCATGTTGGCATCCATGTATGGCGAAGGCCCGGACTGGCCATCAGGAGCTCTGTCTGTCTGTCACACACACACAAAGGGAGCCGCATGTGATTGGTGGAGGCGGTACCAGGCCATACAACTGATTGACAGTTGAGATGAATGAATGAATGAATGAATGACTTTATTTGACAATATAAAAAATAAACATGTGACAGAAGAGCACAGTCGGGATATACTGCCAAGGATGAAACACAAAAAAGCTCAGAGCTTATTTCCATTGTGGTCCTTGTAGGGGGGTGGGGGAATGTGATGCTTAAAACATGCATCATACAAAACGTGACATCACAACACATCACATATACCATTTAACATTTATATACATACAGACTCATACAACATGCAAGGGTGCCTTAAGCTAAGTGTCTAGGTATAGTCCCTTTTGAGCCATGTCTTCAGATGGCGAATGGAATGGCAGATGGCACTTCTGCAAAATGACAGGGAGAGACAGCGAAAGACAAAAAATTTCAAGCATAACCTGCGCTTGAAGATGGACAGTGGAAAAAGAGGAAGGGTCGAGCAGAGAGGGAAAGAGAGAAAAATACATACTGCTTACTGCTTGTATTTCACAGAACAGTCAGATGGAAATGACTGGAAATGAAATGTTTCAACAGTGGAAAAAAGAGGAAGGGTGGGGCAGAGAGGGAGGGAGAGAAAAATACATACTGCTGACTGCTTGTATTTCACAGAACAGTCAGATAGGAATTACTGGAAATGAAATGTTTCAACACTTCAACAGTGAAAAAAAGAGGAAGCATGGAGCAGAGACGGGACGCCCTAAATGTTGCTGCTAAATGTGGCAACATTGACCAAATGTTTTCTTGCACCACGGGACCACCAGGTTAGTCAGTGATAAAAATAAACATGCTAGCTAGCTAACATAGCTAATGTTACCATGCATCATCATCATCCCCTGTCATTTTTCCCTGCATAAATCTTTTATTCAACTTCAGTCCTGATCATAACCATTTAAATTTTTCTTGTAATGTCAGATTAAAAATGAAATACTCTAACTTTTCTGATTTCTGAGTTGTTAAGTCTGACATTACAAAAACTAAAAATCCATCAAAATCAGTGTTGTTGCTAATCATTGACACATGATGATTATAACAATTATTAGCCTGTAATAATCCCCCCCAGAAAAATCCACTTTGCATTTGATATATTGAAAATATTTAAATGTGTGTGTTTTTTTAACAATAATTTGTGATGCCATCACAAACAATGGCATTTAAAGGGTAAACATTTTAAAAGTCCTGCACCAGCATGTAGGGAATTAAGCCATTGTAACAAAAATCTTCCTGGTGGGGGACCCCCAGACCCCCTGCTTAAAAATGTGCCTGACTTGGGCTATATTTCGCACTATATTTCCTGGCCTGAATAATTCCCCCAGTCCGGCCCTGCAAAGGGGTGAAAAATTGTCAAATCTGCCAGTTTGAAATACAAAATGATGTAAGTTAGAGTTATCATATCCGAAAATGTTTCCTATATTTTAATTCCCCACAAGAAACACATATTTTAGACACCCCTCATGTTAAGATTTCTTTAAAATTCATGTTTGCACAAAAGTATGGCCCGCCCTAATATGATGACCACTGGTGGCTAGCCAAGATCATCGATGTGGATACTGATCAACAAGATGTAAAAGTGGAATTTCTGCATCCCCATGGTCCAACAGAAAAGGTTCTGTTTCTGCCCAGTTCAAGACATCATAGTGAAACTAATCGGAAATGCAGAAGGAAACGAAGAGGAGAAGTGCAGGGTGAGAACGTGGAGATCAGGAAGTTGGGTAGATGAAAACAGGGACGAGAAGAAGGGGTCCTGGTCTCCATGACTGTTTTTGTTGTTGGAAACAGTGCATTTTGTAATAGTTGGAAACAGTGTATGTAAAGTTTGTTGTTATTACAATTGAGTTAACAAAATGTTCAGTATTAACATTAACAAGGAGTTATTAGTTCTTATCATTGTCACTTCCATCTGTTCCAACAAAAATGCATGTGTTCATTTATCAGAGATGCATATACAATTTAGTCAACTCTGTCAGTTTCTTGTCAACTCCGTCAGATCTTTGTCAACACCGTCAGATGTTTGTTTTTGTTAATTCTGTGGAAAATACAAATTTCTTCTTCAGTTTATGTTGTTTAAGTAATAAAGGAGCATCAGATCTTCATCCTCTTGTCTTATTTACTTAATGATCTTTTTTTTATCATATCAAAATTAAAAACAAAGTTTGAAAATGCAAATATTTCTAAATCTGTGTTTTCAGAATAGTGTGAAATTACACCTGAGGTTTATATATTATATTTGATTGCATACCAGAGTAACTAAACACTATTACAACATACTTCAGAACCTTAGATTCTTGTTGGACTGGAATAATTAGAATTATATACTTTTTTGTGTGTCTGACGGAGTTAACCCAAATCAAGTTTCAAAGGGAAACATGTGAATTTGTTCAAAATGTTTTTCTATGTAGAGCCCGCACCTTTACATGGTTAAATAGCTCAGACCTTTCTCTACATGAATATACAACTCTAATCAATATAGTGTGCATTCTCAAAATATAATATTCAAAAGTGTTTTGTCCCGACTCTCAAGAATCAGTGGTATACAATGAAATGCGGGTGGTCTTGCCCGCAACGATGTGCAATACAGTGGTACAACATATAATAGAATCCAATAAAAACAACATTGTGCAATAACAGGTAACAGGTAACATGGTGTGACATCTCGGTATCTGTACATAGTTATTTACAGAGCATATAGGACATGCTAGGTAGCTTTGGTAGTGCAATACACTGTTACTGTTGCTATACTAATTTAAAGTGGCCTTTCCTTTTGGCAATAAGTGTGGGTGAGTGCGGCATGAGTGTGTGCCCGCTCATGTTAAAGTGTTAAAGTGGCTGCTAGTGCACAGCGTGCGTGTCGTGTGTGTGCTCATGTGTGCTTGTGTGTGGATAGTTCAGTGTTCTGTGGCACTCAATGTTCATTGTTCAATGCTCTGATGGCCTGGGGGAAGAAGCTGAGCCTAAGCCTCTCTGTCCTAGTAGCTGGGGTTCGCAGGCATCTGCCTGACCTCAGCAGCTGGAACAGGCTGTTATTGGGGTGGTGGGGGTCTTTCATTATTCTGCAGGCTCTGGATTTGCACCTCTTGTTGTATAGAACCTGCAGGGGAGGTAGTGCAATACCTGTGGTACGCTCGGCTGAGCGCACCACTCTCTGTAGGGCCTTCTTGTCCTGTGCCGTGCTGTTTCCATACCAGGCAGTGATGTTTCCGGTCAAGATGCTCTCTACAGCTTTTGAGTAGAAGGACTGGAGTATCTTCCCCGATACTCTGAACTTCCTTAACTGTCTCAGGTGGTAGAGGCGCTGCTTCGCCTTCTTTACTACTGTGTCTATGTGTGTTGACCATGTCAGATCCTCTGAGATGTGGAGCCCCAGGTACTTAAAGCTGCTCACCCTGTCCACGGTAGCCCCGTTAATCCTCAGAGGTGTGTGTGTCTCCTGCTGTCCTCTCCTATAATCCACGATCAGCTCCTTGGTTTTACCAATGTTCAGGAGCAGGCTGTTGTCCTGGCACCAGCGTTCCAGTACCTCAACCTCCTCCCGGTAGGCCTTCTCGTCGTTGTCCGAGATCAGCCCCACCACCACCGTGTCGTCTGCGAACTTCACTATGGAGTTGGAGCTGAACTTGGCCACACAATCGTGTGTGTAGAGTGAGTACAGTAGGGGGCTCAGAACACAGCCCTGGGGGGACCCGATGCTCAGGGTGATGGTGTTGGAGGTCTGACCCCCCACCCTGACCGCCTGGGGTCTTTCGCTCAGAAAGTCCAGTACCCAGGCGCTCAGGGCGGAGCTCAGACCCAGCTTGATCAGCTTGTCCACCTGTCTGGTGGGGACTATGGTGTTGAACGCTGAGCTGTAGTCAATGAACAACAGTCTCACATAGCCCCCCTTCTGACGGTCAAGGTGAGAGAAGATGCTGTGCAGTACCTGGGAGACCGCGTCGTCAGTGGACCTGTTTGTCCTGTATGCAAATTGCATAGGGTCCATATCACTGGGGAGGGAGGCACAAATGTGGTCCTTGACCAGCCTCTCGAAACATTTCATGACCACAGAGGTGAGTGCCACCGGTCTAGTCATTTGGACATGTTGGGGAGGGTTTCTTCGGTACAGGGATGATGGTAGACATCTTGAAGCAGGCAGGGACCACTGACTCCGCCAGGGATTGATTAAATATGGCGGTGAACACCGGGGCTAGCTGGTTGGCACAGGACTTAAGTATGCGTCCTGTTATACCATCTGGGCCAGCAGCCTTCCTGGTGTTCACCTGCATAAATGCTCTTCTCACACTGTGTTCCAACAACGAGAGAGCGTCCCCGCCCCCCCGCGGTTGCCCCCCCCCCCCTCCACAACAGCCGGCGCGCCAGTGACGTCACTAGCCGGAGAGCTAGCAGCGCCACTGTCTACACCAAACCGAGCGTAGAAAGAGTTGAGCTTGTCCGCGAGGGAGGCGTCGTCGCTCCCCATTGAGGGGGCGCTGACTTTGTAGTCAGTTATTGTCTTCAGTCCCCGCCATAAGCCTCTTGTGTCGTTTTGTGCCATTTGTGTCTCCAGTTTGTCAGCATATGTCCTCTTAGCAAGTTTAACAGCCTTGCGTAGAGTATAGACTGAAGCCTTATACTCCTCCATGTTTCCTGACTCTCTGCCCAGTTTGTAAGCGGTGGTGCGAGAGTTCAGAGCTGCTCTAATAGTACTGTCCACCCACGGTTTCTGGTTTGGGAAAACCTGCACCTTTTTCGTGGGGACAATACCATCAGCTATTGTTGTTATATAGCTCACCACTGTGTCTGCGAGCTCGCTGACGTCACTGGCGCTGCCTTGGAACATATCCCAATCCGTGTCTGCTAACACGTCCTGGAGCGTGGCCTCTGATTCGTCAGTCCACTTCTTTGTCTCACGTGACACGACGGCGTCACGTGATCTTTGTTTGTAGGCGGGGAATAGCAAGATGGAGTCGTGATCGCTCGAGCTTGAAGACCCCGTTAATGGCGGAGCTGCTACCGCCTTGTAGCCGGCTCTGAACGGGGAATAACAGTGGTCGAGTGTGTTCCTCCCTCTGGTGGAGCAGGCGATGTGCTGAAAAAAGGACGGCATCACTTTCTTCAGGTTCGCCTGGTTGAAATAGCCAGCCACTATCATCGCCGCGTCCGGGTGTTTGATCTGGTGACTGTTGAGGTGGTCATGTAGTTCCCCCAGCGCTTTGCCAGTATTCGCCTGTGGGGGTATATATACGGCGGTCATGATGACCGCGGTAAACTCCCGGGGGAGGTGGAACGGGCGGCACAGGATCGAAAGATGTTCCATGTCTGGGGAGCATGAGCTCGAGAGAACATGCACTTCTTTGGGGTTAACCCAGACATTGTTCGTGAAGAGGCAGACCCCACCTCCGACGCTCTTTCCAGAGGCTGCCGTTCGGTCCGCACGTAATACGGTAAAGGCGTCCGAGGGAGAGACGCTGTTGTCCGGAGTCGCTGACTTGAGCCATGTTTCCGTGAAACACATGATGTTGATGTCTCTCATCTCCCGTTGGAAGCGGACCCTCGCCCTTAAGTCATCCATCCTACCCTCCAGCGAACGTGCATTCGCCAGAATGATGGATGGAATTGCTGGACGGTAAGCAGCTCTTTTTAATCGCAGCCTGATACCTCCTCGTCTCCCTCTGTGCCTCTTCCTGCCGTGTCCTTTGTTCTTTTCCTTGCCGCCGTTCTCCCTTTTGATCTCGGTTGGCCATTCTAGGCATAAAGTGTCTCCAAACTCCTCTTTGAGCCCGGGGTTTAGGTCCATAAGTGTCTGGCGGTCGTATGACGTACCCGCCAGTGTTGCTTTAATAAAAAAAGTAGAAAAAACAAAAATAATAGCTAAAAGTGTGTACATCGTTGCGGAGCTAAAACCAGAGGCGTCTGACCGGGGTCGCGTCCTCTCTTCGGCTCAGCTTCTTCCCCCAGGCCATCAGAGTCTTGAACACTGAACTCTCCACACACAAGCACACATGAGCACACACACACACAACACACATACTGTATGCGCTCACACACTGGCAGTCACTTTAGCATGAACACACACACACACATGCTGTACACGCTCACACTCAACGGTCACTTTACACAATGAAAAGGTCACGAAAAAAAAAGGAACAAAAAAGAACGGGAGTGGTTCTTGTGTAGTAAATAGATGGATATAGCAAGATAGCATAAGGATATATAGTCAGGGCCGCCTCAGGGGGTGTGCGAGCAGTGCGGTCGCACAGGGCCTCGCGGGAAGGGGGGCCTCGCAAAATAAAAAATAATTTTTTTTTTTTTTTTTTTTTTTTTTTTGCGGGGGCCCCCTTCCCGCGAGGCCCTTTTTCATCACAGACCTAAGATCTAGTTTTGCTTATATGCTTATATATTTCACATTAGACACGTTTGTAGAATGTGTCTGACTTGTTCCTGCCTCTGCGGCTCTGCAGACTGCAGTATTCCGGTTTCTGCGGCTTTGCTGCTCTACAGATTTTAGGATAGTGTTTCCGGGCTCTTCTCGGACACACGAGGTACAGGGATGATCTAATTCAGCGCTATTCAGAGGAGCGAGTGGATGTCTTTTCAAAAGCAGCATGGATCAGAAGAAATTACACCGTGGGCCAAGAAAGTCTCCTTCCAACTTTACCATTGATACTGCGTTATGGTGAGTTCATGCAACCTATTATATTCCCGCCGTGGATCTCTCTCTCTCTCTCTCTCTGGAGCCAAACTGGTCGACTAGCTGTAGCCTGTTGTAGTATGGAGTTAGTAGCTAACGGTGTGTGGCCTGGTGTCAGCGCCTGTATTGCTTTTCTCATGTTGTAGTTTCAGTGGTAACAGCATAGCTTGCTTCTGCGTTAGCTAATGGTTAGTGATAGCCGTGTTAGCCAGTTAGCTGTTTAGCTACGACGTTAGCTGCCGGCTGCGCACGTAACGTTAGTTTGATGCTATCAGTTAGCCTAGGCTAGAGTTAGCTGTTAGCTTGTGCTACGACCATTGACATTAGCCGTGAGAATAGCAGGGGGTTCTGGCTTATTTTTGTCCCGCCAGCGAGAGGCCTTTCGTCAACGTGGAGACCTGTGTTGCGGCCTTTCGCCCTGCGTTCCTTGGTGCAGGTAAGATTAATGAAAATGTCATGACATTACCCCACTCTTCCTTCCTTCCCCTCCCGAATGTTTTGTTAATAACGATGTTTTTTTCCAGGCAAAACATATGCTACTTCACAACATTTGGAGATACGACATGTGCTGTGTGTGAATGTCTTGGTCGTTTGTGTAGCTTGGGTAGCGTTGGGCCGTTGGCCAAAGCTGTGTGTGGCCTGGTGTCACAGTACCTGGCTAGCCTATTTAGCTGATGTCGGCCATTGGCTCCTTGCTGCTTTGGTTTCTCTGGTATAGACCCTCTTCTCTTTGGATTTAAGTGTTAATCTTTGTCCTTTTGGATCTCTCATACATGCTCTCTCTCTAACACACACACACATGACAAACACACATGCTCTCTCTCTCTTTCTAACACACACAGTCTGCCTATGGCGGCCTTTCTCGATGGCTAGGCTGTGCTCGCTGAGTCTGTACATAGTCAAGGATCTTCAGTCACAGTGCTCAGGTATTCTGCCACTGTGTACTCTCTGTTTAGGGCCAAATAGCATTTCAATTTCTTTCCAATGTGTCTCTCTCTCTCTCTCTCTCTTTGGATTTAAGTGTTGATCTTTGTCCTTTTGGATCTCTCATACATGCTCTCTCTCTAACACACACACACATGACAAACACACATGCTCTCTCTCTCTCTCTCTCTCTCTCTCTTTCTAACACACACAGTCTGCCTATGGCGGCCTTTCTCGATGGCTAGGCTGTGCTCGCTGAGTCTGTACATAGTCAAGGATCTTCAGTCACAGTGCTCAGGTATTCTGCCACTGTGTACTCTCTGTTTAGGGCCAAATAGCATTTCAATTTCTTTCCAATGTGTCTCTCTCTCTCTCTCTTTGGATTTAAGTGTTGATCTTTGTCCTTTTGGATCTCTCATACATGCTCTCTCTCTAACACACACACACACAACAAACTCACATGCTCTCTCTCTCTCTCTTTCTAACACACACAGTCTGCCTATGGCGGCCTTTCTCGATGGCTAGGCTGTGCTCGCTGAGTCTGTACCTAGTCAAGGATCTTCAGTCACAGTGCTCAGGTATTCTGCCACTGTGTACTCTCTGTTTAGGGCCAAATAGCATTTCAATTTCTTTCCAATGTGTCTCTCTCTCTCTCTCTCTCTCTGTACACTGTATATTGACTGTAGAACGGGAGCTCTCTCTCGCTCTCTCTCTTGCTATATGTTGACTGTATCATGCCCCGCCTCGGGCAGCGCTATTATTTAAGAATATGTTGACTGTATGAAAAAAAAAATATATATATATATATATATATAATTTTTTTTTAATCTTTTTGGGGGGGGGGGGGGGGGGGGGGGGGCAAATCTCGCACAGGGCCTCGCATTTCTCCCAGGCGGCCCTGTATATAGTATAACTGTAGATTGTATAGTATAGTATTGTATAGTAGTGTACATAAGACCCAGTGCCTCATCCGTAGCTAACATTGTATTGCACTATCGCAGGACCTAGCATGTCTTTACCATGCTTTTTGTAAACGTTATGTACATTATACCTGTTATGTCTTATTCTTATTACTTGTATCATTGCAAAAAAGTCTTATTCTTATTACTTGTATTATTACACAATCGATGTGGGCATGAACACCCGCATTTCACTGTATGCTTGTATGCCGTGACAAATAAAACTCTTGACTTGACTTGACTAGCTTGAGTAAATTGTAATGAACCAAATGAGAATAGCAATTCAATTAAATAATTTTTTTTGACTGAATAACACCATGCTAAAATTGACCAGACCTGAAAAATCTAAGCAAATGAATAAAGGGAAGATGATTAAACAGAAGGTTTTGTAGATACAGTACTGAATTCTGCCATCCGGACACATGCAATTTGAAATATGGTTATAGAATATAAAATATCAGGCCTAAAATGGTTATGCGATTAAAATGTGATTAATTAGATTAATTCATTACAAATCCTGTAATTAATTCGATACATTTTTGTAATCGCCTGACAGCACTATATATATATATATATATATATATATATATATATATATATATATATATATATATATATATATATATATATATATATATATATATATATATATATATATATATATATAGTTTGTACGGTATGGGGGGTGCGGCTGTCATCATGGTACAGAGTTCAGAGAGATGACAGCTGAGGGAAAAAAGCTGTTCCTGAGTCTGCTTGACTTGGAGCGGAGATTCCTGTAGCGCCTCCCAGATGGACAGAGGGCAAACAGTCCATGATTGGGGTCAGAGGTGTCCTTGACAATGCTGCGTACCTTCCTCAGACACCGTTTGTGATGGATAGACTCAATTGCAGAGAGTGATGTACCAGTGATGTGTTGAGCCGTTTTCACCACCCTCTGCAGTGCTTTCCAGTCTGAGGCAGTGCATTTGCCGTACCAGACTGTGATGCAATTAGTGAGTATGCTTTCTATGCTGCACCGTTCACCAGAATCTGAGGAGGCTTTCTTCAGTCTCCTCAAGAAGAAGAGGTGCTGGTGAGCCTTCTTGACCAGTAACGAGGTGTTGAGGGCCTAATTGAGGTCCTTGGAGATGTGAACTACCAGGAATTTGAAGCTGGAAACACGCTCAATCTCCGTCCCGCTGATATGGACGGGGAGTGTGCACTAGCTATAGTCTTCCTGAAGTCCATGATCAGCTATTTGGTATTCTTGGTGTTGAGAGCCAGGTTGTTGTCGGTGCACCACACCGCCAGGTGCTGGACCTCCTCCCTGTAGGTCCCCACCTCCCTAAAACAAGCCAGTCACACCGCTCATATAAAAAAAAAAACATGAACCCCACCGTCATAGGCAACTATCGCCCTGTCTCTCTTCTCTCCTTCCTTTCTAAAACACTTGAACGTGCTGTATCCAACCAACTTACTGCTTATCTCTTACAGAATGACCTCCTAGACCCTAATCAGTCAGGCTTCAGGACTGGCCACTCCACAGAAATGGCCCTCATAGCGGTCACAGAGGCACTTCACTTAGCAAAAGCGAAAGGCCTCTCCTCTGTCCTGATTCTCCTAGACCTATCTGCAGCCTTCGACACAGTCAACCATCAGATCCTCCTCACGTCCCTCGCAGGAATGGGAGTGGCTGGCTCTGCGCTGACATGGCTGACATCATACCTCAATGACCACTCCTACCAAGTGTCATGGAGAGGGACCCTGTCGGCCACCCGCCCCCTGCGGATGGGTGTCCCCCAGGGCTCAGTCCTAGGACCCCTTCTCTTCTCCCTCTACTCTAAATCTCTGGGTAACATTATCACGTATCATGCCTTCTCATATCATTGCTATGCCGATGATATTCAACTCTTCCTCTCCTTCCCTCCCTCAGATATCCACATCTGTCCGACATCTCCGCCTGGATGACGACCAACCACCTCAAACTGAACCTAAGCAAAACAGAATTGCTCCACCTGCCAGCCAAATCCTCCCCCCTGACCGACCTTTCCATCACAGTCGAGAATGCAGCTGTGAGAACCTTGGTGTTGTCCTTGATGACCAGTTGAACTTCTCCGCTCACATCACAGCGACAACCAGAACCTGAGCAACGTCAGAAGGATCCGCCCCTTCCTGACAAAAGAAGCCACCCAACTCCTCATCCAATCAATAGTCATCTCCCGCCTAGACTACTGCAACACACTGCTTGCTGGCCTTCCGGCCACTGCCACCAAGCCTCTTCAGCTCACTCAAAGCGCAGCGACCCGCTTGATCTCAAACCTACCGAAGTCAGCCCATGTCACCCGACTTGTCCTAATATACTAACCTACACTGTAGCACTTTGATGAACATTGTTACTCAGCTGATAGAGTTGTGCCCTTCCTGATATGTAAATGTAGGTCGACTCATCATTGTTTTTGATGAGGCCCCCACCGTTGTTGGTGCCATGTATAGGAGTGCAGCCTAGGGTGAAGAGGGAGTAGAGAAGGTGGCTCAGCACACAGCTTTGCAGGACGCCTGGGTTCAGGGTGAGGGTGGAGGAGGTGAGCTATTCTATCAGAACAAACTAGGGTCTGTTAGTTAGAAAGTCAAGTATCGAGTTGCAGACAGAGGGGTTAATGTCGAGGTCCTTGGTTTCCAAGTTTGGAGATGAGTTTGGAGGGGATGATGGTGTTGAAAGCTAAGCTGAAGTCAATGAACAGCATTCTCACATGGGTGTTGTTCTCATCCAGGTGGGAGAGGGCGGAATGTAGTGGTAGCATCCTCTTTGCTCCGGTTCAGTTGGCAAATTGATGTTTATCTACTTTTTCTCCCCCTTTTTAGTGTATTTTTCTCCCATCCCAATTTAGTCGTTATGCCAATTCCCTTCCTGGTCGTTGTGCGCATTTCCCCCCCACTTGCCGGCCTAGGGAGGGTTGATAGATACTATCACATGTCTCCTCCAATACATGTGGAGTCAGCCAGCCGCTTCTTTTCACCTGACAGCAAGGACTCTCACTGGGGGAGTGTAACGTGTGGGAGGATCACACTACTTCCCCCAGTTTCCTTCCTCGCTGAGCAGGCGCTCCGACCAACCTGTAGGAGTCGCTGTTTACAACGACCAGGATACACACCCCACCGGCTTCCCACCCGCTAACACTGCCAATTGTATTAGTATGGAAGACCGACCAAGCCGGAGGTACCGCTGACAGCTGGATTCGATACCAGTGTCTCTGCGGTGGTAGGGAGGTGCTTAGTCCGCTGCGCTACCCAGCCGCCCGGAGAAAGGCTAGATTTGAAATGAACCAGGACTAGCCTCTTGAAGCACTTCATGATAATGAGGGTGAGTGCAAAGGGCGGAAGTCATTGAAGCTTGTGGCAGAGGAGTGTTTCGGCAATGGCACGATGGAGGTGGTTTTAAAGCAAGCCGAGACAACTGCCTGGGCAAGTGACAGGTTGAAGATGTCAAAGACCTCGGTCAGCTGCTCAGCACAGTTCCTGAGCACACGGCCGGGGATGCCATCAGCCAGGGCCAGCTGCCTTACGTACATTCTTACGTCCTGCTCAGTGCAGTACACACCTTGATGGGAGCCTCCTGGTTGTCCTTGTCAAAGCTAAATAATTCAGTAAGATTATCCAAAATGGCCGTCCGCTTCCATTCAGACACGCGAGTCAAAACAAAGAACTTGTTGATCCTTCTTCTCGATGCAATCAGCGCTCGTCTGGGATCGCTTTTGGAGCTGACGCTCCTTGGCTACAATGGTGGTCAATAATTTTTGCCATCAGAGGTTGGACCGTTTACAACCGGACGTGGTCACTCGTCAGAACGGCTTGTCAAATGACGCTCGCCGGATATTCCGTCTTGTAACTTGAGAACCGAAGCACACAATAGGTTGAGTTTGGTGACGATCGAAATGTGGCAAATTCAACTTTCCAACAATGTATTGGTTGCACGGCAAAAATGCAGCCTGGAGGCGGCAGACGAGGCGCACAGTCGTGACGTAACGCATACGGTACGCAAACATTAAGAGGTTAAGTAAAAGTTTTGTGTTCTCACATTTATTTTTACTGGTTGCCAGCCAGTAAATCTGTCTCTGGAAAACATAATGGTTCCATAGCCTGAAGTCTTATGTAGTATATCACGTCATATGTACCTTATACATACTGCACTTGTGTATACTGTATACTTACTTACTCATAGTATATATTTAGATTATAGTGTCTATTGTAACTATATTTATTGTAATGCAAATATAACTGATAGGGCATAAAGACCCTCATCTGCACCTTGATCTACACTACCTACTTGCTCATATGCGTATACTCAGAGTTAATTATATTGTTATATTGCTTACACTGCCTATTTTTACTTTCTACTATAATTGTATTACCTGTATTATGTCTCCTACTATTACCATGTACCTGTACCTCCCCTCCCCCCTCCCCCATGCTGCTATGATTCCTGAATTTCCCAAAGGGGATCAATAAAGGAATATCTTATCTTATATCCCCAAGAGGATAATAAAGCATTATTATAAGTTAAATTAACTTATTAATTAACAAAAGTCAAATGTAAATAATGACTTTCCACCTCTGAATATAAATATACAAAAATATATGTAAATATGAATTATTGTGTATATTACTTGGGCTATAAGAGATTAAAGATAGTACAAAATAACACAAAGATCTTATGGTAGAAGGCAGTTTATAATAGAATATGGGGTAGAATGAATATAACTACAATATAGAATTATATATAATAAAGGATAAATCGACAAAGCATCGTTTTAAAACTTGGTTTCACTTGTCTATTTTTCAGTGGTATGCATTTGTGTGTACTATACATTCTACCTGATAATAATGAATAAAGATATGGTTTTATGATACAGTATATAGTAAATCTATTTGGTTGAGGTGAAAATCATACAATTAGAATGTCACGATCGGGGCTCGAGCCTGCCAGATGAGGATCAATCAGCGCGGCTGCAAGGGATTACCTCATCAAGCGGGTCCTATATCAACTGGCAGATCCTGTCATCCGGTGTCGCAGTGTTAAACTGCCTTCCCAGGTACGACGTCTCGACCTGAAGCTCTGCTAACCCGCTCTTGTTGTTATTCCCTGTTCTAACCTCCCTCTCTTGTGCCCAAGGACTCCGTTCCAGCGTCCCCGTCTGGACCCCTGGTGCTGGACTACGGAGTTCCTGCTATCACCCCTGACACAGCCGGTGTCCACGTTCTCCCGCATTGCACAAGGAGTGCATCTGCTTCAAGACCATCCTCCCGCACTGCACAAGGAGTGCACCTGTTCAAATAACATTCTTGTTATTGTGTTATGTTGTCTCTCCACCCGTGGTGTCTCCACCTGTTGCATCCTAGTACAGGGAGCCCCTCATACCCGCGCCAGAGCGTTACAACGGAAACGTTGCCAAGTGTCGTGCCTTTCTCTTCCAATGCTCTTTAGTATTTGGGCAACAACCACTAACCTACCAGAGCGACAAATCCAAGATCTCCTACCTGTCTGGTTTGCTCACGGGTCCCGCGTTAGAGTGGGCAACCGCCCTCCACTTCAGTAATTCCTCCCCCTGCGATTCATACTCCGATTACATCGGCGACATGCGAAAGGTTTTCGACCATCCCCCCGGTCGTTCAGATAGAACGGCCGCTTTATTCACCATCCGCCAAGGACATCGCAGCATGAGCGAGTATGCTATTGAATTCCGTATCCTGGCAGCTGGTTCCCAGTGGAACGACGAGCCATTACGAGGGGCTTTACGCCAGGGCCTCAGCGACGTCCTAAAAGACGAATTGGCGTCTAAAGAGAAGCCCACTTCCCTTGACAATTTGATTAACTTAGCCAGAGATTTGGACACGCGTCTTCGGGAACGCCGCCGTGAAAAAGCCAGCGCCGTCAACAGTGTGCCGCTGCAGAGCCGCAGAGCCGCAGATCCGGAGCAGACCGTTAATAGTGTGCCGCTGTGCAGTTAGGTGGCCGAGCGGAGATTGCGTTCGTCACCAACCCCGGAGCTGTGAGCTGGATTCGCCTGTTCGAATCCGGCTCACAGCTCCGGGGTTGTCACCAGCTTGGCTGGCCGTTCACACTAATACAATTGGCTGTATTAGAGGGTGGGAGAAGCTGGCGGGGTGGGTCCGGGTCGTTGTAAAACAGCGACTCCTACAGTTCGGTCGGGGCGCCTGCTAAGCGCGGATAGGACCTGAGGGGGATAGTGTGATCCTCCCACACGCTACGCCCTCTCAATGAGAATCCGCGCTGCCAGGTGAAAAGAAGCGGTGATTGACTGGACGTGTGTCGGAGGAAGCACGTGGTAGCCTCCACTCTCCCAGATGATCTGACTGTGGGGGGTAAGTGCGCAGCGACCAGGAAGGGATTGGGAATTGGCATACGACTAACATTGGGATGGGAGAAAATCGGAGGAAAATGGAGGGGGAAAAAGATTAAAAAAAAAAGAAAAAAAAGTGTGCCGCTGCAGAGCCGCAGAGCCGACGACTCGGAGCCTATGGAACTCGACCGATCTCACCTCCCTCGAACGCCGTCACAGACTCAGGTCAGGGGCATGTCTGTACTGCGGGCAACTAGGCCACTCCATCGCTTCATGTTCGGTTTACCCAAACGACGGGGCTCGACAGTGACGCTGGGCGCATGCACAAGCCTTAAATTTGTTCCCAGCTCCGGCCCAAATATGCAATTCAGTGCCACACTTTACCACAACGGTCAATCACTCCCTCTGTCCGTGCTGGTCGACTCGGGCGCAGACGAAAACCTCATTGACGCTGGGGTAGTGTCCCACTACCACATTGCCACCAACGCCTTGCCAATTCCCTGCAATGCTCAAGGCCTAAACGGGAGGTTACTCTCGCAAATAACCCGCCACACCACGCCTCTCCGCCTTCAACTCTCCGGGAATCATAGCGAGGAGATCCGTTTCCACGTCACTGAATCCTCCCATAACCCCATCGTGCTAGGCATGCCTTGGCTAAAGCTACACAACCCTGTAATAAATTGGCCAACAGGCTCAGTCACAAGCTGGAGTGCTCACTGCCACGCCTCTTGTCTACGGTCGGCGCGGTCGCCACTGGGAGCCGCAGGTTCTCCCGTTCCCAACGAACCTATTGACTTTTCGACTGTTCCTCCAATTTATCACGATCTAGAGGCTGTGTTTAGTAAACAACAGGCTCTCTCCCTGCCACCTCATCGCCAGTACGACTGTGCTATTGATTTGCTCCCGGGAGCCCCGCTCCCCGCTAGTCGCCTGTTTAACCTCTCACGCCCAGAGAGAGAGTCTATGGAGAAATACGTCCACGAGTCCCTGGCCTCGGGCATTATTACCCCCTCCTCCTCTCCTGTCGGCGCGGGGTTCTTTTTTGTGTCCAAAAAGGATGGCTCCCTTCGCCCCTGTATCGACTACCGGGGTCTCAACAACATCACGGTCAAGAACAAGTACCCCCTGCCATTGATTAACTCTGCTTTCGAACCCCTGCAAGGTGCCACCATTTTCTCGAAGTTGGACCTCAGAAATGCCTATCACCTTATCCGCATCCGGGAGGGTGACAAATGGAAGACGGCCTTTAAGACCCCGCTCGGACACTTCGAGTACAAGGTAATGCCTTTTGGGTTGACCAACGCCCCTGCTGTCTTCCAGGCCCTTGTCAACGACGTTATCTGTGATGTCCTTAACCGCTCTGTCTTTGTATATCTGGACGACATTCTGATTTTCTCCCGCTCTATGGAAAAGCACATCCAGCATGTCCGCCGGGTCCTCCAACGCCTGCTGGAGAACAAGCTGTTCGTCAAGGCGGAGAAGTGTGAGTTCCACGTCTCCTCCATCGGGTTCCTCGGCTACATCATCGAGGGCGGCAAGATCCGGGCGGACCCCGAGAAGATCAAGGCGGTGACCGACTGGCCCCGTCCCATCAACGTCAAGCAGCTCCAATGCTTCCTGGGGTTTGCTAACTTCTACCGGCGTTTCATCAGGGACTACAGCCGGGTCGCTGCACCCCTCACCCAGCTCACCTCGCCTTCCGTGCCCTTCGTCTGGTCAGACAGAGTGGACTCCGCCTTCGCCGAGCTGCGCCGGCGCTTCACATCCGCACCCATCCTCGTCCAGCCGGACACGTCCCGCCAGTTCGTGGTGGAGGTGGACGCCTTAAGTACCGGAGTAGGGGCGGTCCTCTCCCAACGCTCCGCTCTCGACCAGAGACTGCATCCCTGCGCCTTCTTCTCTCGCCGCCTGACCCCAGCGGAAGTCAATTACGATATCGGGAACCTGGAGCTCCTGGCAGTCAAACTGGCTCTGGAGGAATGGAGGCACTGGCTGGAGGGATCGGAGATCCCCTTCCTGGTCTGGACTGACCACAAGAACCTCGCCTACGTCCAGACGGCCAAGCGCCTGAACTCCCGCCAGGCACGCTGGGCACTGTTCTTCGCCAGGTTCAATTTCACCCTGACCTACATGCCTGGCTCCAAGAACACCAAGCCAGACGTTGTAAAACAGCGACTCCTACAGTTCGGTCGGGGCGCCTGCTAAGCGCGGATAGGACCTGAGGGGGATAGTGTGATCCTCCCACACGCTACGCCCTCTCAATGAGAATCCGCACTGCCAGGTGAAAAGAAGCGGTGATTGGCTGGACGTGTGTCGGAGGAAGCACGTGGTAGCCTCCACTCTCCCAGATGATCTGACTGTGGGGGGTAAGTGCGCAGCGACCAGGAAGGGATTGGGAATTGGCATACGACTAACATTGGGATGGGAGAAAATCGGAGGAAAATGGAGGGGGAAAAAGATCAAAAAAAAAAGAAAAAAAAGTGTGCCGCTGCAGAGCCACAGAGCCGACGACTCGGAGCCTATGGAACTCGACCGATCTCGCCTCCCTCGAACGCCGTCACAGACTCAGGTCAGGGGCATGTCTGTACTGCGGGCAACTAGGCCACTCCATCGCTTCATGTTCGGTTCACCCAAACGACGGGGCTCGACAGTGACGCTGGGCGCATGCACAAGCCTTAAATTTGTTCCCAGCTCCGGCCCAAATATGCAATTCAGTGCCACACTTTACCACAACGGTCAATCACTCCCTCTGTCCGTGCTGGTCGACTCGGGCGCAGACGAAAACCTCATTGACGCTGGGGTAGTGTCCCACTACCACATTGCCACCAACGCCTTGCCAATTCCCTGCAATGCTCAAGGCCTAAACGGGAGGTTACTCTCGCAAATAACCCGCCACACCACGCCTCTCCGCCTTCAACTCTCCGGGAATCGTAGCGAGGAGATCCGTTTCCACGTCACTGAATCCTCCCATAACCCCATCGTGCTAGGCATGCCTTGGCTAAAGCTACACAACCCTGTAATAAATTGGCCAACAGGCTCAGTCACAAGCTGGAGTGCTCACTGCCACGCCTCTTGTCTACGGTCGGCGCGGTCGCCACTGGGAGCCGCAGGTTCTCCCGTTCCCAACAAACCTATTGACTTTTCGACTGTTCCTCCAATTTATCACGATCTAGAGGCTGTGTTTAGTAAACAACAGGCTCTCTCCCTGCCACCTCATCGCCAGTACGACTGTGCTATTGATTTGCTCCCGGGAGCCCCGCTCCCCGCTAGTCGCCTGTTTAACCTCTCACGCCCAGAAAGAGAGTCTATGGAGAAATACGTCCACGAGTCCCTGGCCTCGGGCATTATTACCCCCTCCTCCTCTCCTGTCGGCGCAGGGTTCTTTTTTGTGTCCAAAAAGGATGGCTCCCTTCGCCCCTGTATCGACTACCGGGGTCTCAACAACATCACGGTCAAGAACAAGTACCCCCTGCCATTGATTAACTCTGCTTTCGAACCCCTGCAAGGTGCCACCATTTTCTCGAAGTTGGACCTCAGAAATGCCTATCACCTTGTCCGCATCCGGGAGGGTGACAAATGGAAGACGGCCTTTAAGACCCCGCTCGGACACTTCGAGTACAAGGTAATGCCTTTTGGGTTGACCAACGCCCCTGCTGTCTTCCAGGCCCTTGTCAACGACGTTCTCAGTGATGTCCTTAACCGCTCTGTCTTTGTATATCTGGACGACATTCTGATTTTCTCCCGCTCTATGGAAAAGCACATCCAGCATGTCCGCCGGGTCCTCCAACGCCTGCTGGAGAACAAGCTGTTCGTCAAGGCGGAGAAGTGTGAGTTCCACGTCTCCTCCATCGGGTTCCTCGGCTACATCATCGAGGGCGGCAAGATCCGGGCGGACCCCGAGAAGATCAAGGCGGTGACCGACTGGCCCCGTCCCACCAACGTCAAGCAGCTCCAATGCTTCCTGGGGTTTGCTAACTTCTACCGGCGTTTCATCAGGGACTACAGCCGGGTCGCTGCACCCCTCACCCAGCTCACCTCGCCTTCCGTGCCCTTCGTCTGGTCAGACAGAGTGGACTCCGCCTTCGCCAAGCTGCGCCGGCGCTTCACATCTGCACCCATCCTCGTCCAGCCGGACACGTCCCACCAGTTCGTGGTGGAGGTGGACGCCTCAAGTACCGGAGTAGGGGCGGTCCTCTCCCAACGCTCCGCTCTCGACCAGAGACTGCATCCCTGCGCCTTCTTCTCTCGCCGCCTGACCCCAGCGGAAGTCAATTACGATATCGGGAACCTGGAGCTCCTGGCAGTCAAACTGGCTCTGGAGGAATGGAGGCACTGGCTGGAGGGATCGGAGATCCCCTTCCTGGTCTGGACTGACCACAAGAACCTCGCCTACGTCCAGACGGCCAAGCGCCTGAACTCCCGCCAGGCACGCTGGGCACTGTTCTTCGCCAGGTTCAATTTCACCCTGACCTACATGCCTGGCTCCAAGAACACCAAGCCAGACGCTCTCTCCAGGCAGTTTGTCCCCAAAGAGAGTCCGCGCACCAGGACACTATCCTCCCCTCCTCCTGCCTGGTGGCCGCCGCCACCTGGGAGATCCAGTCCGTCGTCCGGGAGGCCCAGCGCGTCCAGCCTGATCCAGGTAACGGCCCACCTGACCGGCTTTTTGTCCCCGACCTTGTCCGCTCCCAGGTGCTCCAGTGGGTCCACGCTTCCCGGTTCGCCTGTCATCCTGGGATCAACCGTACCCTGTCCCTGCTGAAGCGGCACTTCTGGTGGGTCACCATGAGGGAGGACACCCGCGACTTCGTCCTTGCGTGCACCGTCTGTGCTCGTGGGAAGGCTTCCCACCAACCACCTGCCGGGCTTCTCCGGCCACTCCCTGTTCCCGGTCGGCCCTGGTCGCACGTCGCCCTGGACTTCGTCACGGGTCTGCCTCCCTCACACGGTAACACAGTCATTCTCACTATCGTGGACTGTTTCTCGAAGGCCGTGCACTTGGTTGCTCTCCCCAAACTCCCCTCTGCTTCAGAAACCGCGGACCTGATGGTGCTCTACGTCTTCCACCTCCACGGGATCCCGGTGGACATCGTCTCCGACAGGGGCCCGCAATTCATCTCACAGGTCTGTAAGGCCTTCTGTCGGGCCCTGGGGGCCACGGTCAGTCTCTCCTCCGGGTTCCACCCGCAGACCAACGGTCAGTCGGAGCGGGCCAACCAGGACCTGGGATCCGCCCTCCGCTGCGTGACGACCCGGGACCCCTCCGGCTGGAGTACGTTCCTGCCGTGGATTGAGTACGCCCACAACTCGCTGTCCTCCGCGGCCACAGGTCAGTCTCCCTTTGAGTCCTCTCTGGGCTACCAACCCCCGCTGTTCCCTGCACAGGAGGAGGAGATCGTCGTTCCTTCGGTGCAGGACCACCTTCGCCGCTGCAGGAGGATATGGGAGGACACGAGGGCCGCGCTGCTCCGCACCGCTGAGCAGAACCGTTGCTTCGCCGACCGCCACCGGACCCCGGCTCCCGACTACCAGCCTGGTCAGATGGTTTGGCTCTCGTCCCGAGACCTGCCACTCAAGTCTTTGTCCCGCAAACTCACCCCCCGTTTTGTTGGTCCCTACAAGATCTTGTCCATTATTAACCCCTCGGGCATTAAACTCCAGCTCCCCGCCATCATGCGCATTTACCCCTCCTTCCATGTCTCGCAGCTGAAGCCGGTGGTCTCCAGTCCCCTGTCTCCTCCTGCTCCGGAGCCTCCCCCTCCGCTGGTCATCGATGACCACCCGGCCTACATTGTCCGCCAGCTGCTGGGCGTGCGTCCTCGTGGCCGTGGACATCAGTATCTCGTGGACTGGGAGGGCTACGGCCCGGAGGAGTGCAGTTGGGTCTCCTGCGGGATGATCCTGGACCCTGAACTCGTCCGGGACTTCCATCGACGTCACCCGGACAAGCCTGGAGGGCCGCCAGGAGGCGCCCGTCGAGGGGGGGGTCCTGTCACGATCGGGGCTCGAGCCTGCCAGATGAGGATCAATCGCGCAGCTGCAAGGGATTACCTCATCAAGCAGGTCCTATATCAACTGGCAGATCCTGTCATCCGGTGTCGCAGTGTTAAACTGCCTTCCCAGGTACGACGTCTCGACCTGAAGCCCTGCTAACCCGCTCTTGTTGTTATTCCCTGTTCTAACCTCCCTCTCTTGTGCCCAAGGACTCCGTTCCAGCGTGCCCGTCTGGACCCCTGGTGCTGGACTACGGAGTTCCTGCTCTCACCCCTGACACAGCCGGTGTCCACGTTCTCCCGCATTGCACAAGGAGTGCATCTGCTTCAAGACCATCCTCCCACACTGCACAAGGAGTGCACCTGTTCAAATAACATTATCTCGTACTGCACAAGGAGTGCACCTGTGCTACCCCCCAAGAACATTCATCCCCGTCTGTTGTACATTCCTGCATGTGATTCTTGTCTGCTTGGGGGAAACAATTAAAACACCCTAAACCGCTCCATTCTCTCTCCTCCTGTGTTCGCTATTGGGCTCCGCAAGAACCCCTATCCTCACATAGAATCCAAGGGTAAGTGATATTGTTTGTCAAACAGTGTCGAACTTGAGTGCTAGTAGTATAGAGATATTAGCATAGTAGGTAGTAGTATACGCATAGTAGATTAGTAGCCAAGTACATAATAATAAAAGACAGTAAGAAGGTCAGTAGTTTATTTTTTATTTCAGATATTGATTGAATAAGTGTGTTTCAACAGCAGAAGATTGGGTGGGTTTCAGCTGTCCTGACTGTGGTGGGAAGTTAATTCCACCATTGTGGAGCAAGGACAGAGAATAGGCTGCTTCGCTTTGATGACCCACCAGGAGCTTGGATAGGAGTGGGTCTCAGGGGGCCAGAAGATGCAAAGCGTAGGGGTCTTGAGGGTGTGTGTAGTAAGAGACCATATGAGGGAGCCGTTCCCCTCACTGCATGGTATGTCAGGTCAAAAACCATTAATCAGATTTGTGGGGCAATGGGAAATCAGTGCAGTTCTCTAAGAAGTGATTGATTGAATTGATTGAAAATTGTATTAACAGATTGCAGAATGGGTACAATACAGTACAGCTCAATACACACAATTGTTAAGGGGATGCAGACCAGAGAAAGACTTTTGTCTTGTTTACATCAGGGCCCCCCATTTTCAATTCATCATAACATATATGACATACATGACATACAGATAGACAGTACTGTTACATCTAGACATTTATGACATACCAGATCTACAAATATACAGTACTGTTTATGAGAACAAAAAGAGTCTAAAATGAGAGTATATACATTTGAGGGGGAAGAAACTGTACATTGGAGGAGGTTAGGTAGGCGGGATGGGGTTAGGTAGGTGGGGTGGGGGGGTGGGGGAATTGTACAAGCGTCTTTGAGCACCTGGAAAAGCGCTATATAAAATAGATGTATTATTATTATTATTATTACATTGGAGGTGGTTGGGTGGGTGGGGTGGGGGGGGGGGTGGGGGGCTGTACATTGGAGGGGGTTGGGTTTAGACATTTACAGGGGCCAGTTTCGAATTGCAGTCCCCCGTAGGTGCTCTTTGAGAGTGGTTTTGAAGGTGGGTAGTGATTCACATTCCTTTACAGCTGTGGGTAGGGCGTTCCACATTGATGTGGCATAATTGCAAAATGTGTTTAGTCCCTTGTTTGAGCCGAATCAGGGTTTAACATGATTTGTGGAGCTCCCTCTGGTGTTGTGGTCATGGTATTCACTGACCTTTGGGAAGTATTTTGACATGTACATGGGTACCTTAGTGGTAGTGTATCTTGTAGACCAGGCCCATTGCAAGTTGCTGTACTTTGTCGTCTACTCTAAGCCATCCTAGGTTGTCAAAGTGGGCAGGGGTGAGGTGGGTTCTTGGAGTAAGGTCAAGCAGTAGTCTGACCAGTTTGTTTTGTGATGTTTGTCATTTTGTTTTTAGCGCCTTTGAGGTGCTTTGGTACCATGAGGTGCAAGCATAGTCGTAGTACCCTTGAATGAGTGCTCCTGTTAGAGTCTTCAGGGTATTCTTGTTTACCGGAGAGGAGATCCGGTACAAGAATCTAGTGGCGTGACGTGGGCTGACTTTGGTAGATTGGAGATCAGGTGAGCCATTGCGTTCTGTATGATTTACCATAGTACTGTCAGAGTCATGTATCAGCATGGTACTAATCTTCTCTAATTCTGAAATAATTAAACCTAGATGGGGTATGATAAGTGCGTGTCATAAGCCTAGGTCAGATTGATAACCCCATAACTCATTGGTCCACATCTCAACTTCAAGCAGCGTCCTGCGACGTCTGTGATGTCTAGGACTCAATGCGTCTATAAACTGCAGGGGTTAAACCCAGCCAACCCAGGCCCACACACTGGCACTCCTCCGTCCCCTCCAGTCATACGGTTGATTGATTGGAGTTGCAGAGTATATTTATTCTATTTTGCACTGAGAAGGACTTTTCCTATTCATAGGATATCTATTTAACTTATTCGGTTACACTGATTTTGCTTTAACTTATTCGGTTACACGTATTACCACTGTATGGCATTACTTGATAATCACAGTTATACAGAACCCACCTTTAGTCCATATGCATAAACATATTTCTCCTTTTACTTCGTCTGGGGAAAGCCACACTCCTAAGGTTTTTTACATCATAAATCAGGCACATTACTGGTAAAGTTACAATGCAAAAAAACATCTCCATGCTTACCAGTCGTCTTTCAGTTTTGGGAAGAATTGAAGCAAGTGTTGTTCCAAAAGAAGATTGTTTTATTTTTTTAACAGTATAAGATTACATTAAAGGTTCAGTTTCATTTTTATAAGTACACAGGTTTCAGCTTACAATGTATCAGGATTCAGTCATCTCCACAAAATCTCTCAAAAAAGTGTGTCTCTTGAATGGGCAACAGTCCTTTTTATATTGATACTGTATCATATTTCCGATTGGTCTAAAAACAGTGATGTCACAGGGATGTCATTTTCGCTTAGCAAACCAAAATACAATACGTAGTCCGTATGGACTCCTCCTCCTTTTTACTAGCGTTACCTTTAGTTACCTAGTGTTTTTAAGTAAGAGAAAGTCCCTCCATTTTTCAGAACAAACAACGGGTTTGTCTGTGGTAACCATGTGGTACCAGGCAGTACCGGGCGAGGCCATCCATAAGATTTCTTATCAAGACTCCTTAGAGTTTTTAGCAGAGAATCTTCAGAGATGCCCTCCTCCAGAAAAACAATTTACACATCATTTTAGTATTATTCTCTACTGACAGTTAATTATAAGCATGACATTATGAAAACTTTTACTGTAAACATTAAACATTTAATTGTTATATAGTTTTTAAGATTCTCTCTATCGTTTTCAAGACTCCCCTTTACTCTAAAATTTCACAACCTCAACCTTTAACTCCCCGGGGGCCCCATCACCTCAGACCATACATGCATGTCTGTCCTGCTCCCTCTCTGTAAGGGTTAACATTACAGTTTTCTCTCCTCTGCTGCTGCATCCTCAGGGCCACATTCCTCAGGGTTAACTCCCCACTGCGGGCCTGCTGATACAGACACCTCCTATGCAGAACAATCATTTCACTATCTTCCAACCAGAGTTCAGTTTTAAAGTCTATAAAAGAATATACTGGTTATATAGGAACGAATCAGGATGTCAATTTCCAAAAGTGTCACTGTTGTTCTGTGGCACTGCACACCCTCTCTGTCATCCTGGTAGGTCATTGTCCATCGTCAATTGAATAATTGAATAATAATAATTGAATAATGAAGCATATAATTACATGTGAAAAATAGGTATATACGGCTATATTGTTACATAAACAACAAAAAATGTAGAACAGAAATCACTGTTCACCCCCCTATATTTTCACTGTCCTTTTTTAGAGAACAGGGCTTTGCTTTTCTTGATTATATTTTTACCAACATTTTATTTTATTGGTAAGGTGTTGTTGGATACAGGTGAGAAGTATAAAAGGAGATGTTACCTCCCCCTTCACTCTCTTCCTCCGTCGCTCTCACAAGAGAAGGACTCATGTGTACTGTTGGGTGCAATGTGAAATAAACCACGCCAAAGGCTAAAGAGAAACCTTGTCGTCATGAACACATTATTGTCGCTCCATAGCTGACTCTGTCAACAGTGGAGTTTACCATATCAGGACAAGTGTCGATGTAGTATGTAAAAGTAATAGTATATTGTCAGTCACAGAAAGGTACAGTATACTAGTACAGTATAAAACGTTTTAGATTACATTCTAAAATAAAGTAAACTTTTATGAAAAGGAAAAGGAAAAAACAAACAATAATATATACAATAAAGAAGTAGGGAAGAGAAACTCTGAAAACCCGCACTCCACCCACCCCAAGGTCCAAGCTACCACCACCATCTTATCTCAATTTACAATGGATTTTAACTACCACCAGATTATTCCATATTATAATTGTTGCCTCCTTTGTACGCAAGCTCCAAATACACAATGTCCCTCCAAATACATCAAAGTCCATGCTCTGAGAGCAAGTGAATGAGGCGGTCCTCGAATACAGCACATATAGCTACCAATTAATTTCATGGGATAAAGCTTCTGTGGTGTCAAATAAATTCGGTGTATACAGTTATAATCTGTTGATCTGTCTGGATTTCTAGATTCCACTAATATGTTCAATCAAACATCTGCCTGTTCAAATTGTTGAGATCAGAGGCTCTGTGTAGGATTGTTAGTAACTGTCTAACTGTACATATGGCTGTTTACACTAGTAACTGTTTACCTGCATATATAATTGTCTCCACCAGTGCAGGGGTCTCAAACTCAATTTACCTGGGGGCCGCTGGAGGTAGAGTCTGGGTGAGGCTGGGCCGCATCAAATATTCCACAAAAAAAGGGGTTCAAGTATTCAAAAAAAAAGTACAACTGATCCAATCTTCTCAATCTTTAGCAATAACATTTCAGAACATGAACAGTTCTTCAGAACATTAACGGTTCCTCAGGCTTCTCAGTGGTGTCAGTGGACTCATCCACAGCTATGGAAATGCACTGTGCATTTTTTTTTATTCTATCACAAAGCTGCTTATAAAAAAAATAGGTAAAAACCATATTATGCGTTTTCATCAATAAATAAATGCCCCACATTTTTTAATAGATTGGGGGCCCACAAATTGATTCTTTAGTGGGGCCCAGAATCTCCAGCTACGCCCCTGGCTGGGACTTTTTCCGTCCATTCACCTTTGAATTGCAGTCGACTTTTCTTTTACTGACCATCTTTGAAAATGCCATATTTTTCTGCTGGTTGCCTGCTGGCGAAAATAGGCTAATAGCTACATTTATCTCACAGAGATAAAACTGGGAGTGAGTTTACTGTATATGCGCTTTCAACTCTGCTCCGATTTGAACTGAAAGAGAAAGACGACAGCAGTCCGTGAAGACCCGCCCTACTCCCCTACTCTGCCTCTGATTCGCAGACTGTGGCTGAGGGGGAAAAACGCTGACGGGACGCGTATGTGATTGGACCAGACCCGTACACCCAGACAGACATATGGGGCAGTGCAGCAATAGTATCCAGCTGCAGCCGTTCAGACCAGCGCTTACAAGCCCCGCACATACAAGCCCGCACATAGCAACCCCTCGCTTCCATTGGCTGATTTTGGTCACGTGATTTTGGGTCACGTTGCACGTTGCACTGCGGGATTGATTGATTGATTGATTGAAAACTTTATTAACAGATTGCCGTATGATTTGGGTCACGTTGCACTGCGGGATTGATTGATTGATTCATTGATTGATTGATTGATTGATTGATTGATTGAAAACTTTATTAACAGATTGATTGATTGATTGAAAACTTTATTAACAGATTGCCGAATGGGTACACGTGACCACAGGCCCTGATTGATTGATTGAAAACTTTATTAACAGATTGTAGAATGGGTACACGTGACCTGACCGATTGATTGATTGATTGATTGATTGATTGATTGATTGAAAACTTTATTAACAGATTGCAGAATGGGTACAGTGACCGATTGATTGATTGATTGATTGATTGATTGATTGATTTATTGATTGATTGATTGATTGATTGAAAACTTTATTAACAGATTGCAGAATGCAGTACAGCTCAATACACACAATTGTTAAGGGGATGCAGACCATGCAGTACTGTTACATTTGTGACATACAGTAAATATATACAAGGGGGAGGGAACTGTACATTTATGATGAATTGAAAATGGGGGACCCTGATGTAAACAAGACGGAAGTCTTTCTCTGGTCTGCATCCCCTTAACAATTGTGTGTATTGAGCTGTATTGCAGATATATTTCAATTGCCTTACTTATTTACATAAGTATTATAGGCCTACAGCAGTATTGTACAGACAGTCTGTGTGAAGTCTGTGTGGTTATCCAGCTGCACAAAGGCAGAGCAAGAGGCTCTACTGAGGGTGGTGAAGGCGGCAGGCAGGATTGTTGGGACTCCTCTATCAAACATCACCTCCGTCTTCACCTCCCGCTGCCTCCACCGCTCCAAGTGTATCATCAAGGACCAGTCTCACCCAGCACATCACCTCTTTCAGCTCCTTCCCTCAGGGAGGAGATACCGGTCCATACATGCCAAGAGTTAAATATTTAAGAACAGCTTTTTCCCCCAAGCAGTCAGACTGTTAAACGCTCATTGACTGTCCCCTCACGTGCACCATGCACTTACCTGGACTTGATAATCACTGTTACCACTCATCATGCACTTTATTTAAAATATTCTGTTATGTACAGTGTTATATGTGTTTCATGTATGTATATATTGTACTACGGTCTGTGGGAGCTCCCCTGAAATTTCACTCACGGTCATATAAGAGTTTTAATGTAGAAGGTTTTATTAATGAAATGTTGGGTATAAACTGGGAGGAGGTATGTTGTGAGGATGACCCAGAGGTTGCACTGGACTTATTTATGTCAGAAACAAATCAGCCCCATGGATAGATAGTAGCTTTTAATGAATTTTAATGAATGAGAGAGACATACTGTAGCCAAAAAAGCATCAGTGTGTTCCAGTTCTGCAGATGACAGACAAAAGTACCGTTCCTTACGTAATCAAGTCACAAAGTTAAATAAGGTGAGAAAAAGGGAATATTTTAAACCATGGTTATATGATGTGAGAAATGATGGTAAAAATCTATGGAATGTTTTAAATCAAATTATGGGTAGAAAATCCAATGTCTGTACATGGTACATTAAAACTCTTATATGACCGTGAGTGAAATTTCAGGGGAGCTCCCACAGACCGTAGTACAATATATACATACATGAAACACATATAACACTGTACATAACAGAATATTTTAAATAAAGTGCATGATGAGTGGTAACAGTGATTATCAAGTCCAGGTAAGTGCATGGTGCACGTGAGGGGACAGTCAATGAGCGTTTAACAGTCTGACTGCTTGGGGGAAAAAGCTGTTCTTAAATATTTAACTCTTGGCATGTATGGACCGGTATCTCCTCCCTGAGGGAAGGAGCTGAAAGAGGTGATGTGCTGGGTGAGACTGGTCCTTGATGATACACTTGGAGCGGTGGAGGCAGCGGGAGGTGAAGACGGAGGTGATGTTTGATAGAGGAGTCCCGACAATCCTGCCTGCCGCCTTCACCACCCTCTGTAGAGCCTCTTGCTCTGCCTTTGTGCAGCTGGATAACCACACAGACTTCACACAGACTGTCTGTACAATACTGCTGTAGGCCTATAATACTTATGTAAATAAGTAAGGCAATTGAAATATATCTGCAGTACAGCTCAATACACACAATTGTTAAGGGGATGCAGACCAGAGAAAGACTTCCGTCTTGTTTACATCAGGGTCCCCCATTTTCAATTCATCATAAATGTACAGTTCCCTCCCCCTTGTATATATTTACTGTATGTCACAAATGTAACAGTACTGCATGGTCTGCATCCCCTTAACAATTGTGTGTATTGAGCTGTACTGCATTCTGCAATCTGTTAATAAAGTTTTCAATCAATCAATCAATAAATCAATAAATCAATCAATCAATCAATCAATCAATCAATCAATCGGTCACTGTACCCATTCTGCAATCTGTTAATAAAGTTTTCAATCAATCAATCAATCAATCAATCGGTCAGGTCACGTGTACCCATTCTACAATCTGTTAATAAAGTTTTCAATCAATCAATCAGGGCCTGTGGTCACGTGTACCCATTCGGCAATCTGTTAATAAAGTTTTCAATCAATCAATCAATCTGTTAATAAAGTTTTCAATCAATCAATCAATCAATCAATGAATCAATCAATCAATCAATCAATCAATCAATCAATCCCGCAGTGCAACGTGACCCAAATCATACGGCAATCTGTTAATAAAGTTTTCAATCAATCAATCAATCAATCCCGCAGTGCAACGTGCAACGTGACCCAAAATTACGTCACCAAAATCAGCCAATGGAAGCGAGGGGTTGCTATGTGCGGGGCTTGTATGTGCGGGGCTTGTAAGCGCTGGTCTGAACGGCTGCAGCTGGAAGCATCTCCAGTGCAGGCGGACAGCGCGCAGCACTGCTACTGCTCGCAGAGGAGAGATAGCGAGGATGCATTTGCTTCCACTTTACTTGATATCATATCACTCCAGAATCACGTTTCAACCAAGTCACTAACATAACGTTGCTGTCATGAGCCTGCGCTATGGTAGCCTACAAGTGATCAAATAAATAAAACGTCCAACTCTCGCGCAACGACTCGGCAAACAGTAGTGCACGGGCCGCATTAACACTACACTTTGATGTCCAGTAGGGGGCCGCAAAATATCATCCCGCGGGCCGCAATTGGCCCGCGGGCCGCGAGTTTGAGACCCCACTCTAGTTGCATAATGTTCCCACTGGAGGGTGCTCTAGGCGGAGCCACCAAGGTACTCCACCTTGTGGCGAGTATAAAAGCATAGGTATACTCCCATTTCGTTCTCTCCCCCAATGTCTCTCAGTGAGAGAAGAACGTGTATGTTACTGCTGCTCTTTCCATGTGAATAAAAGGAAACCACGCCAGTTCAGGCTCAAGATAGAAACCATGCCTCTTGACCACATTATTGTCGCCCTATAGCCGAATTCTGTTAACACAAATTCTGGATCTAGTTCATTCATTTAAATTTTTTTTATTGATCTTTTTCCCCCTCCTTTTTCCTCAGTTTTTCTCCCATCCCAATGTTAGTCGTTATGCCAATTCCCAATCCCCTTCCTGGTCGCTGCGCACCTACCCGCTACGGTCGGTCTGGGAGAGTGGAGGCTATCACATGCAACCGCTTCTTTTCACCTGGCAGCGCGGACTCTCACTGAGAGGGTGTAACTTCACTATTCTACTTGGGAAACTACACCATTATGGCATAAGGGGTCTGGCTCTCAACTGGTTCAGTAGCTATTTACATGGTAGGCAACAGTACGTCGATATAAACAATCACAAATCAATAAAAATGGACATCAAATATGGGGTCCCCCAGGGGTCAATTCTAGGGCCTTTACTATTTATTCTCTATATAAATAACTTTGTCAACTCATCTGAACTTCTGCACAAAGTAATATTCGCTGATGACACTAATTTGTTTCTGTCACATAAAAATCCACTCAAGCTACAAGATCTACTCAACACAGAACTACAAAAAGTGGACACCTGGTTTAAATGCAACAAATTATCACTTAATCTCAGCAAAACAAACTTTATTGTCTTCCACTCAAATTGGATGCGCACACATCACATGTGCATACAAATAAATGGAAAGGAGCTGTCAAGAGTGGTGTCCACAAAATTCCTGGGGGTCGTCATCGATGAGTCACTCAACTTCAAATGCCACATAAAATATCTACAAACAAAACTGTCCAAATATGTTGGCTTATTCTGCAAAATACGTCATTTTCTTCCCTTGCCTGCCCTTCTCACTTTATACAAAACCTTGTATGAACCCCTCATTAATTACTGTAATGTCATATGGTGCAACACATACCCCAGCCATCTCAAGAAACTAGAAAGCTTACAAAAGAGGGTACTACAAGTGCTGTCATGGTCCGGGTATAGAGCGCCCTCAAAGCCTCTGTTCCATCGCTTTGGTCTCCTGAGGCTCGCTGAATTTAACATTCATCAAAAAGCATCAATTATGTATCAAGTTGTCAACAACATGAATCACAGACTGTCTGAGCTTGTCCCAGTCTGCCAACCACTGCACATCCACAACACAAGAAATAAGCATCTTATATTTGGCAAGAGGAGAAGGCTCAATTGTGCTAGCCTAAGCATAGCATGCAGGGGTTCACAGATCTGGAACAAGCTTGACGAAAATCTGAAAATGACAAAAACCTTTAAAACATTTAAAAAATCACTGAAAGAGGAACTGCTTAAATCATATCTCTAATTAAAATTATAATTTAGGAATACAATTGTCTGTATTATGTATCTCTGTTATATGTCAGTTAGTAGGTAGGTGTGTAAACCTACCCACATTGTATGTTTTGTTTTGTTTTGTTTTTTGTTTATTGTTTTGTTGTTTATATTCTGTTTATATCTGTGTTCAGACTCCCTCCAAAAGCATAGCTTCTTGGGAGACCTGGCACATGCACACAATTGCGACATTGTTATATCACATGAGGATACTTACATGTAATGTATCGTGTGTGTGTGTGAATAAATTCATTCATTCATTCATTCATTCATTCATTCATTCATTCAACGTGTGGAAGGATCACACTACCCCCCTTAGATCCTTTCCTCGCTGAGCAGGCACCCCGACCGAACTGTAGGAGTCGCTGTTTACAACGACCAGGACCCACCCACCAGCTTTCCCACCCCTAATACTGCCAATTGTGTTAGTATGAAAGACCAGCCAAGCTGGTAGCAATGCCGAGAGCTGGGCTTGAACCCAGCATCTCCTGCACTAGTGGCGAGCGCCTTGCCCACTGCGCCACTTAGCCGCCCCGGAATGTCGGCCCATCATAAGGTATCCAATGCCAGAGGTTTAGCGAGTGTTGAGCGATGAAGCAATAAACCATCAGAAACCATATACCTCTTGTGCCCTCATGATTAACTACAATATCCTGAATAGAATAAGAAGTAAGGGGATTCCACATGACACACCAACAGCCTTTAAAGCCTTTAAATCTTAATTGTAAATAGGAAAAAAAGGTGTAATTAGGTAAATACAATTTTGAAATGTAATTTTTGGGGTTAATACGAGTCTATGGTACATTCAGTTTCACCACTAGATGTCACCAAAACTACATAATGTCCCTTTAATAACACTATGTAGCCTGCCTGCCTGCCTGCGAGAGAGAGAGAGAGAGAGAGAGAGAGAGAGAGAGAGAGAGAGAGAGAGAGAGAGGGAGAGAGGGAGGGAGGGGGAGAGAGAGAGAGAGAGAGAGAGAGAGAGAGAGAGAGAGAGAGAGAGAGAGAGAGAGAGAGAGAGAGAGAGAGAGAGAGAGAGTATGCTGCGTGATTTTCCTAGCACTAGCAGCAGACAGGGAGGGGCTGGCGAGGGGTGATCTGGCGACGTGTTTCACGAGAGCCGCGCATCTTGCAAGTGAGGCGGTGAGATGAGAATGTGATAAAGCATGAAGTAAAGAGATAATGCAATGCCACCGCCCACCACGGTATGAATAATAAGAAATGTAGTATGGGGGAAGTGTGCAGTGTTGCCACTTCTAGCCTGCCTGCCGCCTGATTGCATGAGAGAAAAGCATGGACAATCACAACTTCACAAGGCAATGCATGCCCGAAATATACAGTGCACTGCAAACCCGACATTTTATTTTGTTGGGCAAATACCTTACCTGATGAAGTGTACTCTTGCTTTGTTTTAGTTGAAATAGTAACTGTAAAAAAAGAGGTCTCGACTCGAGTGTGAGCTCAACAACAGCTGGATATTAATTTCGTGTTCAGTGCACTGCTGGCCCGGCGCGCGGTTTACATCATCTCATCATCACCCACCCACGTGCTATGCGTAAATAATAGGTCCTTCCAGGAGGAGGGGTGGCATTTCTCTCTCTTTCTTTACCTAATATTTAGATTCTATCGTGACATCTTTCATTTGGAAGGGCAGGGCAGTATATCTATATGTGCAACAGTAAAAAAAAAAAAAAAAAAAAGAGGGTGGCATAAAAAGGGCACTTTATAATGAAAAATGAAAAAGGCAGGTGCCCAGGCACCCCTTCACCCCTATGTGTGCACGTACCTGCTTAGCATAAATCTTTACATCCAAATTCAAAAGTGACAAGGGGCGGTAGCTAGAACATTCAGTTGTATCCATGTCTTTTTTAAGGAGCAATGATATCAGTGCTGTGTTTGCATCTCTTTAGAAAATAATAATTTTATTTTAAATGTTATAATTTCTGTATAATCAAAAGACCAAATATGTGCCAGAAGGTGAAATACAATTCTGGTGGAATCTCATCAGGGCCTAGGCATTTTCCTTTTCCCCCCACATCATTTACTGCTTTTTCAATTTCTTGGAGCGTGATATCCATATTCATCTCTTCGGACTCTGACTCTGTTAGCCGATGCTCTAATTTAATATTATTCAAAAAGCTCTCACTTAGTTTTTTGTCAAAAACTATTTCCAAGCTATACAACTCTTTATAAAATTAACTGCAAAGGTCGAATGAACACATTTAGGATCAGTCACCATAATACCCTCTTTATTTCGAAAACTAAAAATGTCAGCAAAATGCTCATTTGTTCTAAGTTTCAGGGCCAATAGTTGACTAGGTCTGGAACAATGAACATTTTATTTTTGTCTAGTTCTGTGCATGAGAAACTCAGAACAAAACTCAGAATAGAGTTAATCTCTTTTTTAATTATTTATTTTTGGAGGGAAACCGCATCACTAAAATGATGTTGTAAAGTTGTATCATGAGTAGCATATCTTAATTCCATATCTTCCAATTTAGTGGCTCTTTTATTTTTGATAGATGTATATAAAGTAGAATTACTCCTGATCTTAAAAATTCTTGGAACAGAAACCAACTTTTTGTTAAACTCTTAAATTCTTTCAAATTAGATTCAGATTGTGTCCTACATAATTCATCATGTAAAAACTAGGAGTTAAAGCGCCATCTAGGGGCTCTATTATGTGCAGGCCTCAATGGCGACTGAGCAAAGAAATTGTTTATGGTCTGACCAAGTAACCGGTATAGCAAAGTTTTAGTAAGCATGCTTTAAAACCTAAACAAAGGTGACACAAAATACTGTGTCAATTATGGTATTACAGCGTCCATCAATTTGGTTATATGTATCAATGATTATCATTTCTGGGTGCACCCTTTATCTCTACTGGCAGAAAAATACACTGTATATTTGTTATAACGCAATACACCAATTTCCATCAAGTTCAAATATAAAATATTTTACACTTGTTGTACTAATTGGCATTCATCGTTCATCACATTGAATCGTGAATTTATAGTACAAGAAATGTGTTACTGTATGTGAACCAGAGGGAGCTCCACAAATCATGTTAAACCCAGATTTGGCTCAAACAAGGGACTAAACACGTTTCGCAATTATGCCACATCAATGTGGAACGCTCTACCCAAAGCTGTAAAGGAATGACCACTCTCAAAGAACACCTACGGGAGACTGCTATTCGAAACTGGCCCCTGTAAATGTCGCCCTCCAATGTACAGTAAATGACCTAACCCAAGAATACACGAGACCCTCCTCTTGGAACCTAGTATGGTTTTGTCGATATTCCAATGTACAGTTTTGCTTGTACAGTGTACAGTTCCCCCCCCACCCCACCTACCCAACCTCTTCCAATGTAGGCTACAGTTTTTACGTCAAATGTATATACTCTCTTTTTTAGACTCTTTTTGTATCACAAACAGTACTGTATTTGCAAATCTGGTATGTCATAAATGTATAGATGTAGCAGTACTGTCTATCTGTATGTCATATATGTTATGATGAATTGAAAATGGGGGACCCTGATGTAAACAAGACGAAAGTCTTTCTCTGGTCTGCATCCCCTTAACAATTGTGTGTATTGAGCTGTACTGTACCTGTTGACAGAGTTACATGGGGAGCAATAACTGGTCATGACGACGAGGTCTTCTTTTGCCTTAACTGGCGTGGTTTATTTCATATGTACATTTTCACCACGAGACCTGCTCTCCGTGAGAGCTAGAGAGAGAGAGACAGTAAGAGATAGAAGGGGAGGGAATGCTTGCACCTCATGGTACCAAAGCACCTCAAAGGCACTAAAAACCAAATTACAAACATCTCAAAACAAACTAGTCAGACTACTGCTTGACCTGACTCCTAGAACCCACCTCACCCCTGCCCACTTTGACAACATAGGATGGCTTAGAGTAGACGACAGAGTACAGCAACTTGCAATGGGCCTGGTCTACAAGATACACGACTACACGACCAAGGTACCCATGTACATGTCAAAATACTTCCCAAAGGTCAGTGAATACCACAACCACAACACCAGAGGGAGCTCCACAAATCATGTTAAACCCAGATTCGGCTCAAACAAGGGACTAAACACGTTTAGCAATTATGCCATATCAATGTGGAACGCCCTACCCAAAGCTGTAAAGGAATGTGAATCACTACCCACTTTCAAAAACACTCTCAAAGAACACCTACGGGAGACTGCAATTCGAAACTGGCCCCTACAAATGTCCTAACCCAGTTGTACAGTAAATGACCATGTATGGCTTTGTCAGTATTCCAATGTACAGTGTACACAGTGTCCCGCACACACCCCCTACCCACCCCCACCCCCCCCCCCCACCTCCAATGTACAGCCCCCCCCCCCCCCCCCCCCCCCCCCCCCCCCCCACCTACCCAACCTCCTCCAATGTACAGTTTCTACGTCAAATGTATATACACTCTTTTCTGGACACTTTTTGTATCACAAACAGTACTGTATTTGCAAATCTGGTATGTCATAAATGTATAGATGTAGCAGTACTGTCTATCTGTATGTCGTGTGTGTCATATATGTTATGATGAATTGAAAATGGGGGACCCTGATGTAAACAAGACGAAAGTCTTTCTCTGGTCTGCATCCCCTTAACAATTGTATGTATTGAGCTGTACTGTACTGTACCCATTCTGCAATCTGTTAATAAAGTTTTCAATCAATCAATCAATCAATCAATCAAACATTCCCTTATGTGATACATGACGTCAGTTACAATAGATGCGTCTCCTTACCTATAGCGCCCTCTTGTGGAACAGTTAAAGTGCAGTTACATACAATCATATTATTACTTACACTTAACAGTACCCATTCTGCAATCTGTTAATAAAGTTTTCAATCAATCAATCAATCAACCAGTCCTTTGAGTCACTGCTGGCAAGAGCAGTGTGAGTGAGTGAAAAGGATTGTGCATCCACACTGACTTGTAGTGGTCAAATAATCCATCCACACACGTGCATGTAAAGTTAGTGGTCAAATAGTCCATCCACACCACATGTAGTGGTCAAATAGTGCATTATACAGGGAAAAGGTATTTTGAGATTTTGCGCGTGCGCACGCACACACAAACATGCACACACACACGCACACGCACGCACACACACACACACACACACACACACACACACACACACACACACACACACACACACACACACACACACACACACACACACACACACACACAAATGGTGAGGTTATGGAACCGCCTGGTCCAGCTGCCAAATGGCAGGGTGACTAAAAAGATTTTTAATTGGGACAGAGCACACGGTCATCCCTGGTCAAGAGAGATGTCTATGATTTTTTCTTCTACTGACTTGAGTATGATTTTTATGAACAATTTGCAGTGTAAGGTTCACATAATTAAAACAAAATTATCAACAATCCATCAGGATAAGTGGAAGGTGGAGATTTTGAAAAAACCTAAACTTAGAAAATATATTGCAATTAAAAATGAGTATTTTACTGAACCTTATGTAATGTTAAACTTAAAGAGAAGACGGAGGTCTCTGTGTGCCCAGTTGAGGTCTGGCACCCTGCCATTGGCTGTGGAAGTGGGTAGATTCCAGGGTAAACCTGAGGAGGAGCGGTTGTGTGTTCTGTGTGATCTGGGAGTGGTGGAGGATGAATATCATTTTGTTTTTTTATTGCCCTTTGTACACCACTTTGAGGAGGGCCTTATTTGAAAAAATTCAAATTGTAAACCCAGATTTGTTTTGGCAGTCTGAGAGCTG